>NC_088397.1:2732860-2762860 GCF_034236695.1 Oncorhynchus nerka
TCATCCACTATATATACAGGACATCCACTATATATACAGCAGTATGAGGACACCCCTTCATCCACTATATATACAGGACACCCTTCATCCACTATATATACAGTAGGACCCCTTCATACACTATATATACAGGACACCCTTCATCCACTATATATATCAGCAGTATGAGGACACCCTTCATTCACTATATATACAGGACACCCCTTCATCCACTATATATACAGGACACCCCTTCATCCACTATATATACAGCAGTATGAGGACACCCTTCATCCACTATATATACAGCAGTATGAGGACACAGGACCCTTCATCCACTATATATACACAGTAGGACACCCCTTCATCCACTATATATACAGCAGTATGTGGACACCCCTTCATCCACTATATATACAGACACCCCTTCATCCACTATATATACAGGACACCCTTCATCCACTATATATAGCAGGACACCCCTTCATCCACTATATATACACAGGACACCCCTTCATCCACTATATATACAGGACACCCCTTCATCCACTATATATACAGGACACCCCTTCCTATATATATCAGCAGTATGTGGACACCCCTTCATCCACTATATATACAGGACACCCCTTCATCCACTATATATATCAGCAGTATGAGGACACCCCTTCATCCACTATATATACAGTATGGACACCCCTTCATCACTATATATACAGGACACCCCTTCATCCACTATATATACAGGGACACCCCTTCATCCACTATATATACAGGACACCCCTTCATCCACTATATATACAGGACACCCCTTCATCCACTATATATACAGCAGTATGAGGACACCCCTTCATCCACTATATATATCAGGACACCCCTTCATCCACTATATATACAGCAGTATGTGGACACCCTTCATCCACTATATATACAGCAGTATGAGGACACCCCTTCCCTTCACCCTTCATCCACTATATATACAGGACACCCTCATCATACAGGACACCCCTTCATCCACTATATATACAGCAGTATGTGGACACCCCTTCATCCACTATATATACAGCAGTATGAGGACACCCTTCATCCACTATATATACCCCTTCATCCACTATATGAGGACACCCCTTCATCCACTATATATACAGGACACCCTTCATCCACTATATATATGAGGACACCCTTCATCCACTATATATACAGGAGTCCACTATATATATCAGCAGTATGTGGACACACCCTTCATCCACTATATATATCAGCAGTATGAGGACACCCCTTCATCCACTATATATACAGGACACCCTTCATTCACTATATATACAGGACACCCCTTCATCCACTATATATACAGGACACCCCTTCATACACTGAGGACACCCTTCATCCACTATATATACAGCATGAGGACAGTCATTCACTATATGTACAGGACACCCCTTCATCCACTATATATACAGCAGTATGTGGACACCCCTTCATCCACTATATATACAGCAGTATGTGGACCCTTCATCCACTATATATACAGGACACCCCTTCATCCACTATATATACAGGACACCCCTTCATCCACTATATATCCACAGCAGTATGTGGACACCCCTTCATCCACTATATATACAGCAGTATGTGGACACCCCTTCATCCACTATATATATCAGCAGTACAGGACACCCCTTCATCCACTATATATACAGCAGTATGTGGACACCCCTTCATCCACTATATACAGGACACCCCTTCATCCACTATATATACAGCAGTATGAGGACACCTTCATCCACTATATATACACCCCTTCATCCACTATATATACACCCCTTCATCCACTATATATACAGGACACCCCTTCATCCACTATATATATCAGCAGTACAGGACACCCCTTCATCCACTATATATATACAGTAGGACACCCCTTCATCCACTATATATATCACAGGACACCCCTTCATCCACTATATATACACAGGACACCCCTTCATCCACTATATATACAGGACACCCCTTCATCCACTATATATACAGGACACCCCTTCATCCATCCATATACAGGACACCCCTTCATCCACTATATATACAGGACACCCTTCATCCACTATATATACAGCAGTATGTGGACAATTCCCTTCATCCAATATATATACAGGACACCCCTTCATCCACTATATATCACCCCTTCATCCACTATATATACAGCAGTATGAGGACACCCCTTCATCCACTATATATACAGCATATATGTGGACACCCCTTCATCCACTATATATACAGCAGTATGTGGACACCCCTTCATCCACTATATATACAGGACACCCCTTCATCCACTATATATACAGGACAGGACCCTTCATCCACTATATATACAGCAGTATGAGGACACCCTTCATCCACTATATATACAGCAGTATGAGGACACCCCTTCATCCACTATATATACAGCAGTATGTGGACACCCCTTCATCCACTATATATACAGCAGTATGTGGACACCCCTTCATCCACTATATATATCAGCAGTATGTGGACACCCTTCATCCACTATATATATACAGTAGGACACCCCTTCATCCACATACAGGACACTATATATACAGCAGTATGAGGACACCCCTTCATCCACTATATATACAGGACACCCCTTCATCCACTATATATACAGCAGTAGGACACCCCTTCATCCACTATATATACAGGACACCCCTTCATCCACTATATACCCCTTCACAGGACACCCCTTCATCCACTATATATACAGGACACCCCTTCATCCACTATATATACAGCAGTATGAGGACACCCCTTCATCCACTATATATACAGCAGGACACCCCTTCAGGAGGACACCCCTTCATCCACTATATATACAGCAGTATGAGGACACATCCCTTCATCCACTATATATACAGCAGGACACCCCTTCATCCACTATATACTTCAGTATATGGACACCCCTTCATCCACTATATATACAGGACACCCTTCATCCACTATATATACAGCAGTATGAGGACACCCCTTCATCCACTATATATACAGGACATATACAGGACACCCTTCATCCACTATATATAGGACACCCCTTCATCCACTATATATACACACTATATATATCACAGGACACAGGACACCCCTTCATCCACTATATATACAGCAGTATGAGGACACCCCTTCATCCACTATATATACAGGACACCCCTTCATCCACTATATATATCCACTATATATACAGCAGTATATACAGGACACCCCTTCATCCACTATATATACAGGACACCCCTTCATCCACTATATATACACAGTATGTGGACACCCCTTCATCCACTATATATACAGGACACCCTTCATCCACTATATATCAGCAGTATGAGGACACCCCTTCATCCACTATATATACAGCAGTATGTGGACACACCCTTCATCCACTATATATACAGCAGTATGAGGACACCCCTTCATCCACTATATATACAGCAGTATGTGGACACCCCTTCATCCACTATATATACAGGACACCCCTTCATCCACTATATATACAGGACACCCCTTCATCCACTATATATGTATGAGGACACCCCTTCATCCACTATATATACAGCAGTATGAGGACACCCCTTCATCCACTATATATATCAAGATGTGGACACCCCTTCATCCACTATATATACAGGACACCCCTTCATCCACTATATATCAGCAGTATGTGGACACCCCTTCATCCACTATATATATCAGCAGTATGTGGACACCCCTTCATCCACTATATATACAGCAGTATGAGGACACCCCTTCATACACTATATATCAGCAGTATGAGGACACCTTCATACACTATATACACCCCTTCATCCACTATATATACAGGACACCCCTTCATACACTATATATACAGGACACCCTTCATACCCCTTCATACACTATATATACAGGACACCCCTTCATCCACTATATATACAGCAGTATGAGGACACTCCTTCATCCACTATATATCATCCATCCACTATATATCAGCAGTATGTGGACACCCCTTCATCCACTATATATACAGCAGTATGTGGACCCCTTCATCCAATATATATACAGGACACCCCTTCATCCACTATATATACAGGACACCCCTTCATCCACTATATATACAGGACACCCCTTCATCCACTATATATACAGCAGTATGAGGACACCTTCCTTCATCCACTATATATACAGCAGTATGTGGACACCCCTTCATCCACTATATATACAGCAGGACACCCCTTCATCCACTATAGTATGAGGACACCCCTTCATCCACTATATATACAGCAGTATGAGGACACCCCTTCATCCACTATATATACAGCAGGACACCCCTTCCCCTTCATGGACACCCCTTCACTATATATATCAGCAGTATGTGGACACCCCTTCATCCACTATATATATCAGCAGTAGGACACCCCTTCATCCACTATATATCAGCAGTATGTGGACACCCCTTCATCCACTATATATACACAGTATGAGGACACCCCTTCATCCACTATATATACAGCAGTATGAGTATACACCCCTTCATACACTATATATACAGGACACCCCTTCATCCACTATATATATCAGCAGTATGTGGACACCCTTCATCCACTATATATACAGCAGTATGTGGACACCCTTCATCCACTATATATACAGGACACCCCTTCAGCAGTATGTGGACACCCCTTCATCCACTATATATACAGGACACCCCTTGGACACCCCTTCCACTATATATACAGCAGTATGTGGACACCCCTTCATCCACTATATATCAGCAGTATTTGGACACCCCTTCATCCACTATATATATCAGCAGTATGTGGACACCCCTTCATCCACTATATACAGTAGAGATTCATTTAGCGTCATCTTGAGAGTCATCTTGTATCCAAGATGGCGTAGCAGTAAGTCGTCCCGTCGTATCGTCTCTCTGTAAATATCGTCTCTTTTTCGTTTTAGATATTTTTCTTCGCATATCTTTAAAAACATTTTGCTAAACCTAAGCTTCCAAATACTCTTCTGCAACCCACCTCACCCAATGTAGCTACTTTTCCTAAAGTATTTATATTTACTTGAACCGGACCCCCTCAACTGAAGCTAGCCAGCTAACTACCAGCTATGCTAGCGGTCTTCAGCTAACGGTCATCAACTAACCTTTAGCTCGGAAAGCTCTCGCCAGTTCAAACAAGCGACGCTAACCAGAGCATAACGGATCTATTTAATTTTTTACCCCCGGATTCCCACCACAAACGGAACATTCTTCAGCTGGATCTTCACAACTAGCTATCGAGCCTAAACAGCAACCCTGGTTGATTACTCCTGGCTAAGCGTTTCCACCCACGTAGCTTGAAGCTAGCCCGGCCAGAGCTCCCAGCATACTCCTGGGCTACAATACCTTGACCCTCGACCGGTCTATCGATATCACTGCATGAAGAGGAATAAACAGACTCACCCCATCGCGACGTCCTCCAAAGGCTAACTCTCTAGCCCTCGCTATCTCCTTGCTTGCTAATTCGGCATGCTAACTGCTAGCTTGTTTAGCCCAGGTCCTAACTACTACTTGTTTACCCCGGCCTGCTAATCTGTTAGCACAGGCCTGCTAACCGGCTGCATCACGCATCCCAAAACGCAGTGGTCCATATGTACTTTATCTCTTCCCGATTTAAAAAAAAAAAATGTGTTTATACCTTCCGGAAACCTGCCTCACCCAATGTGATACGGAATCAGCTATTATCTTTATTTTAGAACACAAGAACAGAAGCCAACCAGCTAGCCAGCTACAAGCTATTTAGTCATTGTTAGTTTTTTAACCTGGATAACACTCGCCAGCCCAGCCCCTGCCCCATCCACCGCTGCCCCCTGGACTCTGATCACTTGGCTACATAGCTGATGCACGCTGGACTGTCCATTAATCACGGTACTCCATTCTGCTTGTTTGTTTTATCTGTCGGCCGAGTTGCCTAGTCAATGCCATTTCTCCTGCTGTTGTTATGCTAGCTGATTAGCTGTTGTCTCACCCACTGTTTTAGCTAGCTTTCCCAATTCAACACCTGTGATTACTGTATGCCTCGCTGTATGTCTCTCTCAAATGTCAATATGCCTTGTATACTGTTGCTCAGGTTAGTTATCATTGTTTTAGTTCACAATGGAGCCCCTAGTCCCCTCCTCATACCCCTGATACCTCCTTTGTCCCACCTCCCACATATGCGGTGACCTCACCCATTACAACCAGCATGTCCAGAGATAAAACCTCTCTCATCATCACCCAGTGCCTGGGCTTACCTCCGCCGTACCCGCACCCCACCATACCCCTGTCTGTGCATTATGTCCTGAATATATTCTACCATGCCCAGAAACCTGCTCCTCTTATTCTCTGTCCCCAACGCTCTAGGCGACCAGTTTTGATAGCCCTTAGCCGCACCCTCATACTACTCCTTCTCTGTTCTGGGTGATGTGGAGGTAAACCCAGGCCCTGCATGTCCCCAGGCACCCTCATTTGTTGACTTCTGTGATCGAAAAGCCTTGGTTTCATGCATGTCAACATCAAGCCTCCTCCCTAAGTTTGTTTTACTCACTGCTTTAGCACACTCTGCTAACCCTGATGTCCTTGCCGTGTCTGAATCCTGGCTCAGGAAGGTCACCAAAAATTCAGAGATTTCCATACCCAACTATAACATCTTCCATCAAGATAGAACTGCCAAAGGGGGAGGAGTCGCAGTCTACTGCAGAGATAGCCTGCAAAGTAATGTCATACTTTCCAGGTCCATACCCAAACAGTTCGAACTACTAATTCTGAAAATTACTCTCTCCAGAAATAAGTCTCTCACTGTTGCCGCCTGCTACCGACCCCCCTCAGCTCCCAGCTGTGCCCTGGGCAACATTTGTGAATTGATTGCCCCCCATCTAGCTTCAGAGTTTGTTCTGTTAGGTGACCTAAACTGGGATATGCTTAACACCCCGGCAGTCCTACAATCTAAGCTAGATGCCCTCAATCTCACACAAATCATCAAGGAACCCACCAGGTACAACCCTAACTCTGTAAGCAAGGGCACCCTCATAGACGTCATCCTGACCAACTGGCCCTCCAAATACACATCCGCTGTCTTCAACCAGGATCTCAGCGACCACTGCCTCATTGCCTGTATCCGCTACGGTGCCGCAGTCAAACGACCACCCTCATCACTGTCAAACGCTCCTAAAACACTTCTGTGAGCAGGCCTTTCTAATCAACCTGGCCCGGGTATCCTGGAAGGACATTGACCTCATCCCGTCAGTTGAGGATGCCTGGTCATTCTTTAAGAGTAACTTCCTCACCATTTTAGATAAGCATGCTCCGTTCAAAAAATGCAGAACTAAGAACAGATACAGCCCTTGGTTCACTCCAGACCTGACTGCCCTCGACCAGCACAAAAACATCCTGTGGCGGACTGCAATAGCATCGAACAGTCCCGCGATATGCAACTGTTCAGGGAAGTCAGGAACCAATACACGCAGTCAGTCAGGAAAGCTAAGGCCAGCTTCTTCAGGCAGAAGTTTGCATCCTGTAGCTCCAACTCCAAAAAGTTCTGGGACACTGTGAAGTCCATGGAGAACAAGAGCACCTCCTCCCAGCTGCCCACTGCACTGAGGCTAGGGAACACGGTCACCACCGACAAATCCATGATTATCGAAAACTTCAACAAGCATTTCTCAACGGCTGGCCATGCCTTCCGCCTGGCTACTCCTACCTCGGCCAACAGCTCCGGCCCCCCCGCAGCTCCCTCGCCCAAGCCTCTCAGGTTCTCCTTTACCCAAATCCAGATAGCAGATGTTCTGAAAGAGCTGCAAAACCTGGACCCGTATAAATCAGCTGGCTTCACAATCTGGACCCTCTATTTCTGAAACTATCCGCCATTGTCGCAACCCCTATTACCAGCCTGTTCAACCTCTCTTTCATATCGTCTGAGATCCCCAAGGATTGGAAAGCTGCCGCAGTCATCCCCCTCTTCAAAGGGGAGACACCTGGACCCAAACTGTTACAGACCTATATCCATTCTCCCCTGCCTATCTAAGGTCTTCGAAAGCCAAGTCAACAAACAGGTCACTGACCATCTCCCGAATCACACCACCTTCTCCGCTAATGCAATCTGGTTTCCGAGCCGGTCACTGGTGCACCTCAGCCACACTCAAGGTACTAAACGACATCATAACCGTCATCGATAAAAGACAGTACTGTGCAGCCGTCTTAATCGACCTTGCCAAGGCTTTCGACTCTGTCAATCACCATAATCTTATCGGCAGACTCAGTAGCCTCGGTTTTCGGATGACTGCCTTGCCTGGTTCACCAATTACTTTGCAGACAGAGTTCAGTGTGTCAAATCGGAGGGCATGTTGTCCGGTTTTCTGGCAGTCTCTATGGGGTGCCACAGGGTTCAATTCTCGGGCCGACTCTTTTCTCTGTATATATCAATGATGTTGGTCTTGCTGCGGGCGATTCCCTGATCCACCTCTACGCAGACGACACCATTCTATACACTTTCGGCCCGTCATTGGACACTGTGCTATCTAACCTCCAATCGAGCTTCAATGCCATACAACACTCCTTCCGTGGCCTCAACTGCTCTTAAACGCTAGTAAAACCAAATGCATGCTTTTCAACCGATCGCTGCCTGCACCCGCATGCCCGACTAGCATCACCACACTGGATGGTTCCGACCTTGAATATGTGGACACCTATAAGTACCTAGGTGTCTGGCTAGACTAAACTCTCCTTCCAGACCCATATCAACCATCTCCAATCGAAAATCAAATCAAGAGTCGGCTTTCTATTCCGCAACAAAGCCTCCTTCACTCACGCTGCCAAGCTTACCTAGTAAAACTGACTATCCTACCGATCCTCGACTTCGGCGATGTCATCCACCTGGCCATGCTGCTGCTCCAGTTTCAACTGTTCTGCCTTACTATTATTCAACCATGCTGGTCATTTATGAACATTTGAACATCTTGGCCACGTTCTGTTATAATCTCCACCGGCACAGCCAGAAGAGGACTGGCCACCCCACATATGCTCTCTCTAATTCTCTCTTTCTTTCTCTCTCTCGGAGGACCTGAGCCCTAGGACCGTGCCCCAGGACTACCTGACATGATGACTCCTTGCTGTCCCCAGTCCACCTGACTGTGCTGCTGCTCCAGTTTCAACTGTTCTGCCTTATTATTATTCGACCATGCTGGTCATTTATGAACATTTGAACATCTTGGTCATGTTCTGTTATAATCTCTACCCGGCACAGCCAGAAGAGGACTGGCCACCCCACATAGCCTGGTTCCTCTCTAGGTTTCTTCCTAGGTTTTGGCCTTTCTAGGGAGTTTTTCCTAGCCACCGTGCTTTTACACCTGCATTGTTTGCTGTTTGGGGTTTTAGGCTGGGTTTCTGTACAGCACTTTGAGATATCAGCTGATGTACGAAGGGCTATATAAATAAATTTGATTTGATTTGATTTGATCTACAAAATTGCATCCAACACTCTTCTCAGCAAACTGGATGCAGTTTATCCCAGTGCCATCCGTTTTGTCACTAAAGCACCTTATACTACCCACCACTGCGACTTGTATGCTCTAGTCGGCTGGCCCTCGCTACATATTCGTCGCCAGACCCACTGGCTCCAGGTCATCTACAAGGCCATGCTAGGCAAAGCTCCGCCTTATCTCAGCTCACTGGTCACGATGGCAACACCCATCCGTAGCACGCGCTCCAGCAGGTGTATCTCATTGATCATCCCTAAAGCCAACACCTCATTCGGCCGCCTTTCGTTCCAGTACTCTGCTGCCTGTGACTGGAACGAATTGCAAAATTGCTGAAGTTGGAGAATTTTATCTCCTCGCCAACTTTAAACATCAGCTATCTGAGCAGCTAACCGATCGCTGCAGCTGTACATAATCTATTGGTAAATAGCCCACCCATTTTCACCTACCTCATCCCCACAGTTTTATTTATTTACTTTTCTGCTCTTTTGCACACCAATATCTCTACCTGTACATGACCATCTGATCATTTATCACTCAGTGTTAATCTGCAATATTGTAATTATTCGCCTACCTCCTCATGCCTTTTGCACACATTGTATATAGACTCCCCTTTTTCTCTACTGTGTTATTGACTTGTTAATTGTTTACTCCATGTGTAACTCTGTGTTGTCTGTTCACACTGCTATGCTTTATCTTGGCCAGGTCGCAGTTGCAAATGAGAACCTGTTCTCAACTAGCCCCACCTGGTTAAATAAAGGTGGAAAAAATAAAATAAATACACTATATATACAGGACACCCCTTCATCCACTATATATACAGCAGTATGTGGACACCCCTTCATCCACAGCAGTATGTTGTCATGTAAGAGACAGACACAGTCAATTTTACAGTAGTCTTCTATAGGACCACATAGAGACAGACAGTCATTTCAAGTCTTTAGGACCACATGCAGAGGCAGACACAGTCAATTTTACAGTAGTCTAGAGACAGACACAGTCAATTTTACAGTAGTCTGCTATAGGACCACATAGAGACAGGCACAGTCAATTTTACAGTAGTCTGCTATAGGACCATATAGAGACAGACAAGTACAGTGTTATAGGTCCATGTGACTCTTGAAGGGTTGAATCCTATTTCTATAGTATGTTAGGCCCACGTAAAGCTAGCGTGTCGAAAGGAGAATCAGGCAGGGTGGTGGGGGGACGGGTGGGGGGGGGACGGGACGGGATGAAAAGGCGTTGTCAGTGAGATGAGAGAGAAGCTTTATCAGTCTGATCAGTCATCCGACGGCCTCCAATCTCCTGACGGAGCAGGTAGCACCAGAGGGGAAACCATGTGTATCACACACCTCATGAAGATCGATGGCCGTCTCTGCCCGGCATGGAGACGTAGGGTTTCCTCCCGAACTGCATTCTATTCCCTAGACAGTACAGTACTTGTGACCAGATGCCCACAATGCCGACAGGGTGCGACGTGGTACAAAGCCTGTAAGACGACAGAGGAGCGGGAAGAAGAGGAGTAACAGTGAAGAGAAGGAGAAGGCAGCATCTAAAATGGTGGATGGAAAAGTGAAGGAAGGAGAAGGCAGCATCTAAAATGGTGGACAGAAACGTGAAGGAAGGAGAAGGCAGCTTCTAAAATGGTGGACAGAAAAGTGAAGAGAAGGAGAAGGCAGCATCTAAAATGGTGGACAGAAACGTGAAGGAAGGAGAAGGCAGCATCTAAAATGGTGGATGGAAAAGTGAAGGAAGGAGAAGGCAGCATCTAAAATGGTGGACAGAACCGTGAGGGCAGCATCTAAAATGGTGGACGGAAACGTGAAGAGAAGGAGAAGGCAGCATCTAAAATGGTGGACAGAAACGTGAGGGCAGCATCTAAAATGGTGGACAGAAAGGTGAAGAGAAGGAGAAGGCAGCATCTAAAATGGTGGACAGAAACGTGAGGGCAGCATCTAAAATGGTGGACAGAAACGTGAGGGCAGCATCTAAAATGGTGGACAGAAAAGTGAAGAGAAGGAGAAGGCAGCATCTATAATGGTGGACAGAAAAGTGAAGAGAACGAGAAGGCAGCATCTAAAATGGTGGACAGAAAAGTGAAGAGAAGGAGAAGGCAGCATCTATAATGGTGGACAGAAAAGTGAAGAGAAGGAGAAGGCAGCATCTAAAATGGTGGACAGAAAAGTGAAGAGAACGAGAAGGCAGCATCTAAAATGGTGGACAGAAACGTGAGGGCAGCATCTAAAATGGTGGACAGAAACGTGAAGAGAAGGAGAAGGCAGCATCTAAAATGGTGGACAGAAACGTGAGGGCAGCATCTATAATGGTGGACAGAAACGTGAAGAGAAGGAGAAGGCAGCATCTAAAATGGTGGACAGAAACGTGAGGGCAGCATCTATAATGGTGGACAGAAATGTGAAGAGAAGGAGAAGGCAGCATCTAAAATGGTGGACAGAAAAGTGAAGAGAAGGAGAAGGCAGCATCTATAATGGTGGACAGAAAAGTGAAGAGAACGAGAAGGCAGCATCTAAAATGGTGGACAGAAACGTGAAGAGAAGGAGAAGGCAGCATCTAAAATGGTGGACAGAAACGTGAAGAGAAGGAGAAGGCAGCATCTAAAATGGTGGACAGAAACGTGAAGAGAAGGAAAAGGCAGCATCTAAAATGGTGGACAGAAACGTGAGGGCAGCATCTATAATGGTGGACAGAAATGTGAAGAGAAGGAGAAGGCAGCATCTAAAATGGTGGACAGAAACGTGAGGGCAGCATCTATAATGGTGGACAGAAATGTGAAGAGAAGGAGAAGGCAGCATCTAAAATGGTGGACAGAAAAGTGAAGAGAAGGAGAAGGCAGCATCTATAATGGTGGACAGAAAAGTGAAGAGAACGAGAAGGCAGCATCTAAAATGGTGGACAGAAACAAACACTGTCTTCTAATTTCCATAGCCTGCCGGTTAGGAGTCTATAGTCTGTTGGTTAGGAGTCTATAGTCTGTTGGTTAGGAGTCTGTAGTCTGTTGGTTAGGAGTCTGTAGTCTGTTGGTTAGGAGTCTGTAGTCTGTTGGTTAGGAGTCTGTAGACTGTTGGTTAGGAGTCTGTAGTCTGTTGGTTAGGAGTCTATAGTCTGTTGGTTAGGAGTCTATAGTCTGTTGGTTAGGAGTCTGTAGTCTGTTGGTTAGGAGTCTATAGTCTGTTGGTTAGGAGTCTATAGTCTGTTGGTTAGGAGTCTATAGTCTGTTGGTTAGGAGTCTATAGTCTGTTGGTTAGGAGTCTATAACTTGTTGGTTAGGAGTCTATAGTCTGTTGGTTAGGAGTCTATAGTCTGTTGGTTAGGAGTCTATAGTCTGTCGGAGTCTATAGTCTGTTGGTTAGGGGTCTATAGTCTGTTGGTTAGGAGTCTATAGTCTGTTGGTTAGGAGTCTATAGTCTGTTGGGCAGGAGTCTATAGTCTGTTGGTTAGGAGTCTATAGTCTGTTGGTCAGGAACCTATAGTCTGTTGGTTTAGGAGTCTATAACTTGTTGGTTAGGAGTCTATAGTCTGTTGGTTAGGAGTCTATAGTCTGTTGGTTAGGAGTCTATAGTCTGTTGGTTATGAGTCTATAGTCTGTTGGTTAGGAGTCTATAGTCTGTTGGTTAGGAGTCTATAGTCTGTTGGTTAGGAGTCTATAGTCTGTTGGTTAGGAGTCTATAGTCTGTTGGTTATGAGTCTATAGTCTGTTGGTTAGGAGTCTATAGTCTGTTTTTTACGTGTCTATAGTTTGTTAGTGCGGAGGTCGACTGTTTTTTAATAGGTCCCAGAGAAATCACAATGTTCCTTGATCGGATTTTCAGAATGCTGTGAGTGTTCTAGAAGCCCGTTTGATGGGATTTCAGAATGCTGTGAGTGTTCTAGAAGCCGGTTTGATGGGATTTCAGAATGCTGTGAGTGTTCTAGAAGCCGGTTTGATGGGATTTCAGAATGCTGTGAGTGTTCTAGAAGCCGGTTCAATTATTGACACAACGCTGGTCAGGCAGACTACAGAACAAGTGAGATTCTATTTGTCTGTTTCAACCTGTGCTGCAGGTGATAGAGGCTTAACGGCTAAACAAGCCTGCTACAAGGAGTAGTGTCAACAGTGCCCCTCAGTGATTCAATGAATGTGCTTTGGACATGAGAGACTGTTCTCTCTCTATTCTCATGCATCAATGTCATGCGTGACTTACTGCAGGTCTGTGTCTGACGTTGGGACATAAAGACATAAACCAATCTCTCCAGATGTGAATATCTTATACTGTCATCTCTAAAATTATTGACACCCTTGATAAAGATGAGCAACAAAGTCTAGATAAAATAAATGATCCAAATACTGAGCTATGTTGATTGCAACAAAACATTTAAATTATATTCTGTTCTACTAATACAAATGCTCAGAGAAAAATATTTTGTTGAAAGGGGCAATCTGTGATTGAATATAACTGGTAAATTCCTCATGAACTCCGTTCAACTGTCGTCCCCCGTCAGAACCCAAAATATAAGCTGGTTTTACGGCAAAGTTTGTGAACATTTGAAACAGACATTACACAGCTTTCAAAACATGATTAAAAACGAATAATTTTGATATCATGGATGGCCAGTCCCTGCATCCATAGCTCAGGATATGAATGTGAGAGTGGTTAAATTTCTCCAAGCCCATCCCGTTGTCACACCCTGGTCTGGTTCATCTATCCTTGTGCTTGTCTCCTCCCTCCTCCAGGTATCACCCATCTTCCCCATCGTCCCCTGGGTATTTAAACCTGTGTGTCTGTCTGTCTGTGCCAGTTCTTCTTGTATGTTCCAAGTCAACCAATGTGTTTTCCCGTGCTCCTGCCTTTTCTATTATCTTTTTACTAGTCCTCCTGGTTTGACCATTGTCTGTTTTCTGGACTCTGTACCCACCTGCCAGACCGTTTTACCTGCCCTGACCTCAAGCCTGCCTGCCAGACTGTACCTCCGGGCCTCTGTACCTGTCTGCCAGACTGTACCTCCTGGACTCTGTACGTCCTGGCCTCTGTACCTGCCTGCCAGACTGTACCTCCTGGCCTCTGTACCTGCCTGCCAGACTGTACCTCCTGGCCTCTTAATAAATATCAAAAGACTCAAACCACCTGCCTCCCGTGTCTGCCTCCCGTGTCTCTCTCCCGTCTCTGCCTCCCGTCTCTGCCTCCCGTGTCTCTATCCCGTGTCTGCCTCTGGGTCTCTGCCTCTGGGTCTCTGCCTCCCGTCTCTGCCTCTGGGTGTCTGCCTCTGGGTGTCTGCCTCTGGGTGTCTGCCTCCCGTGTCTGCCTCCCGTGTCTGCCTCCCGTGTCTGCCTCTGGGTCTCCCTGCCTCCCGTGTCTGCCTCTGGGTCTCTGCCTCCCGTCTCTGCCTCTGGGTCTCTGCCTCTGGGTCTCTGCCTCTGGGTCTCTGCCTCTGGGTCTCCTCCTCCCGGGTCTCTGCCTCCCGGGTCTCTGCCTCCCGGGTGTCTGCCTCCCGTGTCTGCCTCCCGGGTCTCTGCCTCCCGGGTCTCTGCCTCCCGGGTCTCTGCCTCCCGTCTCTGCCTCCCGGGTCTCTGCCTCCCGGGTCTCTGCCTCCCGGGTCTCTGCCTCTGGGTCTCTGCCTCTGGGTCTCTGCCTCTGGGTCTCTGCCTCTGGGTCTCTGCCTCTGGGTCTCAGCCTCCCGTCTCTGCCTCCCGGGTCTCTGCCTCCCGTGTCTGCCTCTGGGTCTCTGCCTCCCGTCTCTGCCTCCCGTCTCTGCCTCCCGTCTCTGCCTCCCGGGTCTCTGCCTCCCGTGTCTGCCTCTGGGTCTCTGCCTCCCGTCTCTGCCTCCCGTCTCTGCCTCCCGTTTCTGCCTCCCGTCTCTGCCTCTGGGTCTCTGCCTCTGGGTCTCTGCCTCTGGGTCTCTGCCTCTGGGTCTCTGCCTCCCGTCTCTGCCTCCCGTCTCTGCCTCCCGTCTCTGCCTCCCGGGTCTCTGCCTCCCGGGTCTCTGCCTCCCGGGTCTCTGCCTCTGGGTCTCTGCCTCTGGGTCTCTGCCTCTGGGTCTCTGCCTCTGGGTCTCAGCCTCCCGTGTCTGCCTCCCGTGTCTGCCTCCCGTGTCTCTGCCTCTGGGTCTCTGCCTCTGGGTCTCTGCCTCTGGGTCTCTGCCTCTGGGTCTCTGCCTCCCGTCTCTGCCTCCCGTCTCTGCCTCACGTCTCTGCCTCCCGTCTCTGCCTCTGGGTCTGCCTCTGGGTCTCTGCCTCCCGTGTCTGCCTCCCGTGTCTGCCTCCCGTGTCTGCCTCCCGTGTCTGCCTCTGGGTCTCTGCCTCCCGTGTCTCTCTCCCGTGTCTGCCTCCCGGGTCTCTGCCTCCCGTGTCTGCCTCTGGGTCTCTGCCTCCCGTGTCTGCCTCTGGGTCTCTGCCTCCCGTGTCTGCCTCTGGGTCTCTGCCTCACGTGTCTGCCTCTGGGTCTCTGCCTCACGTGTCTGCCTCTGGGTCTCTGCCTCACGTGTCTGCCTCCCGGGTCTCTGCCTCCCGGGTCTCTGCCTCCCGGGTCTCTGCCTCCCGGGTCTCTGCCTCCCGTCTCTGCCTCCCGGGTCTCTGCCTCCCGGGTCTCTGCCTCCCGGGTCTCTGCCTCTGGGTCTCTGCCTCTGGGTCTCTGCCTCTGGGTCTCTGCCTCTGCCTGCCTCTGGGTCTCAGCCTCCCGTCTCTGCCTCCCGGGTCTCTGCCTCCCGTGTCTGCCTCTGGGTCTCTGCCTCCCGTCTCTGCCTCCCGTCTCTGCCTCCCGTCTCTGCCTCCCGGGTCTCTGCCTCCCGTGTCTGCCTCCCGTGTCTGCCTCTGGGTCTCTGCCTCCCGTCTCTGCCTCCCGTCTCTGCCTCCCGCTCTGCCTCCCGGGTCTCTGCCTCTGGTCTCTGCCTCTGGGTCTCTGCCTCTGGTCTCTGCCTCTGGGTCTCTGCCTCCCGTCTCAGCCTCCCGTCTCTGCCTCCCGGGTCTCTGCCTCCCGTGTCTGCCCGGGTCTCTGCCTCCCGTGGTCTCTGCCTCCCGTCTCTGCCTCCCGTCTCTGCCTCCCGGGTCTCTGCCTCCCGTGTCTGCCTCCCGTGTCTGCCTCTGGGTCTCTGCCTCTGGGTCTCTGCCTCCCGTCTCTGCCTCCCGTCTCTGCCTCTGGGTCTCTGCCTCTGGGTCTCTGCCTCTGGGTCTCTGCCTCTGGGTCTCTGCCTCCCGTCTCTGCCTCCCGTCTCTGCCTCCCGTCTCTGCCTCCCGGGTCTCTGCCTCCCGGGTCTCTGCCTCCCGGGTCTCTGCCTCTGGGTCTCTGCCTCTGGGTCTCTGCCTCTGGGTCTCTGCCTCTGGGTCTCAGCCTCCCGTGTCTGCCTCCCGTGTCTGCCTCCCGTGTCTCTGCCTCTGGGTCTCTGCCTCTGGGTCTCTGCCTCTGGGTCTCTGCCTCCCGTCTCTGCCTCCCGTCTCTGCCTCCCGTCTCTGCCTCTGGGTCTGCCTCTGGGTCTCTGCCTCCCGTGTCTGCCTCCCGTGTCTGCCTCCCGTGTCTGCCTCCCGTGTCTGCCTCTGGGTCTCTGCCTCCCGTGTCTCTCTCCCGTGTCTGCCTCCCGGGTCTCTGCCTCCCGTGTCTGCCTCTGGGTCTCTGCCTCCCGTGTCTGCCTCTGGGTCTCTGCCTCCCGTGTCTGCCTCTGGGTCTCTGCCTCACGTGTCTGCCTCTGGGTCTCTGCCTCACGTGTCTGCCTCTGGGTCTCTGCCTCACGTGTCTGCCTCTGGGTCTCTGCCTCCCGTGTCTGCCTCCCGTGTCTGCCTCCCGTGTCTCTGCCTCTGGGTCTCTGCCTCCCGTGTCTGCCATCTGGGTCTCTGCCTCCCGTGTCTGCCTCTGGGTCTCTGCCTCCCGTGTCTGCCTCTGGGTCTCTGCCTCCCGTGTCTGCCTCTGGGTCTCTGCCTCCCGTGTCTGCCTCCCGTGTCTGCCTCTGGGTCTCTGCCTCCCGTGTCTGCCTCTGGGTCTCTGCCTCCCGTGTCTGCCTCTGGGTCTCTGCCTCCCGTGTCTGCCTCTGGGTCTCTGCCTCCCGTGTCTGCCTCCTGTGTCTGCCTCCCGGGTCTCTGCCTCCCGTGTCTGCCTCCCGTGTCTGCCTCCCGTGTCTGCCTCCCGTGTCTGCCTCTGGGTCTCTGCCTCCCGTGTCTGCCTCCCGTGTCTGCCTCTGGGTCTCTGCCTCTGGGTCTCTGCCTCTGGGTCTCTGCCTCTGGGTCTCTGCCTCGGGGTCTCTGCCTCTGGGTCTCTGCCTTGTGCCCTTATACCCGTAGCTGTTTACCAAAACAACAGCTTTGTTATTCTTAGAACTTGTAGAACGAGAACCAAAACAAAGACAGGGGTCAAAGTGACTGCATCCCCTGTTTTCAGGACTCCAACACCCTCCCATTATGAGGAAAATGACACTAAACCTTTATCTACAATTATATACAATTAAACAGATAACATATACTATATTGTTGCTAGCTATATACAGCTAAACAGTTGAGATATATACTATATTGATGCTAGCTATATACAGTTAAACAGCTGATATATACTATATTGATGCTAGCTATATACAGTTAAACAGCTGATATATATACTATATTGATGCTAGCTATATACAGTTAAACAGCTGATATATACTATATTGATGCTAGCTATATACAGCTAAACAGCTGATATATACTATATTGTTGCTAGCTATATACAGTTAAACAGCTGATATATACTATATTGATGCTAGCTATATACAGCTAAACAGTTGAGATATATACTATATTGATGCTAGCTATATACAGCTAAACAGTTGAGATATATACTATATTGATGCTAGCTATATACAGCTAAACAGCTGATATATACTATATTGATGCTAGCTATATACAGTTAAACAGCTGATATATACTATATTGATGCTAGCTATATACAGTTAAACAGCTGATATATACTATATTGATGCTAGCTATATACAGTTAAACAGCTGATATATACTATATTGATGCTAGCTATATACAGCTAAACAGCTGATATATACTATATTGTTGCTAGCTATATACAGTTAAACAGCTGATATATACTATATTGATGCTAGCTATATACAGTTAAACAGCTGATATATACTATATTGATGCTAGCTATATACAGCTAAACAGCTGATATATACTATATTGATGCTAGCTATATACAGCTAAACAGCTGATATATACTATATTGTTGCTAGCTATATACAGTTAAACAGCTGATATATACTATATTGATGCTAGCTATATACAGTTAAACAGCTGATATATACTATATTGATGCTAGCTATATACAGCTAAACAGCTGATATATACTATATTGATGCTAGCTATATACAGTTAAACAGCTGATATATACTATATTGATGCTAGCTATATACAGCTAAACAGCTGATATATACTATATTGATGCTAGCTATATACAGTTAAACAGCTGATATATACTATATTGATGCTAGCTATATACAGTTAAACAGCTGATATATATACTATATTGATGCTAGCTATATACAGCTAAACAGCTGATATATACTATATTGATGCTAGCTATATACAGTTAAACAGCTGAGATATATACTATATTGATGCTAGCTATATACAGTTAAACAGCTGATATATATACTATATTGATGCTAGCTATATACAGTTAAACAGCTGATATATATACTATATTGATGCTAGCTATATACAGTTAAACAGCTGATATATACTATATTGATGCTAGCTATATACAGTTAAACAGCTGATATATATACTATATTGATGCTAGCTATATACAGCTAAACAGCTGATATATATACTATATTGATGCTAGCTATATACAGTTAAACAGCTGATATATATACTATATTGATGCTAGCTATATACAGTTAAACAGCTGATATATATACTATATTGATGCTAGCTATATACAGCTAAACAGCTGATATATATACTATATTGATGCTAGCTATATACAGTTAAACAGCTGATATATATACTATATTGATGCTAGCTATATACAGTTAAACAGCTGATATATATACTATATTGATGCTAGCTATATACAGTTAAACAGCTGATATATATACTATATTGATGCTAGCTATATACAGTTAAACAGCTGATATATACTATATTGATGCTAGCTATATACAGTTAAACAGCTGATATATACTATATTGATGCTAGCTATATACAGTTAAACAGCTGATATATATACTATATTGATGCTAGCTATATACAGTTAAACAGCTGATATATATACTATATTGATGCTAGCTATATACAGTTAAACAGCTGATATATACTATATTGATGCTAGCTATATACAGTTAAACAGCTGATATATATACTATATTGATGCTAGCTATATACAGCTAAACAGCTGATATATATACTATATTGATGCTAGCTATATACAGTTAAACAGCTGATATATATACTATATTGATGCTAGGCTATATACAGTTAAACAGCTGATATATACTATATTGATGCTAGATATATACAGCTAAACAGCTGATATATACTATATTGATGCTAGCTATATACATAAACAGCTGATATACTATATTGTTGCTAGCTATACAGTTAAACAGCTGATATATACTATATTGATGCTAGCTATATACAGTTAAACAGCTGATATATACTATATTGATGCTAGCTATATACAGCTAAACAGCTGATATATACTATATTGATGCTAGCTATATACAGCTAAACAGCTGATATATACTATATTGTTGCTAGGGCTATATACAGTTAAACAGCTGAGATAGGGATTGATGCTAGCTATATACAGTTAAACAGCTGATATATACTATATTGATGCTAGCTATATACAGCTAAACAGCTGATATATAGATATTGTTGCTAGCTATATACAGTTAAACAGCTGATATATACTATATTGATGCTAGCTATATACAGCTAAACAGCTGATATATACTATATTGATGCTAGCTATATACAGTTAAACAGATAGATATATACTATATTGATGCTAGCTATATACAGTTAAACAGCTGATATATATAGATATTGATGAGGCAGTATATGCTAAACAGCTGATATATACTATATTGATGCTAGCTATATACAGTTAAACAGCTGAGATATACTATATTGATGCTAGCTATATACAGTTAAACAGATAGATATATATACTATATTGATGCTAGCTAGTACATGTTAAACAGCTGATATAGATACTATATTGATGCTAGCTATATACATGTAAACAGCTGATATAGACTATATTGATGCTAGCTATATACAGTTAAACAGCTAGATATATATACTATATTGATGCTAGCTATATACAGCTAAACAGCTGATATAGATACTATATTGATGCTAGCTATATACAGTTAAACAGCTGATATATATACTAGGATTGATGCTAGCTATATACAGTTAAACAGCTGAGATATATACTATATTGATGCAGTATATACAGCTAAACAGCTGATATATATACTATATTGATGCTAGCTATATACAGTTAAACAGCTGATATATATACTATATTGATGCTAGCTATATACAGTTAAACAGCTGATATATATACTATATTGATGCTAGCTATATACAGTTAAACAGCTGATATATATACTATA
The DNA here is from genome assembly GCF_034236695.1 of Oncorhynchus nerka. Taxonomy (NCBI): domain Eukaryota; kingdom Metazoa; phylum Chordata; class Actinopteri; order Salmoniformes; family Salmonidae; genus Oncorhynchus; species Oncorhynchus nerka. Next base: position 2,753,960 of record NC_088397.1, read on the forward strand.
TTGATGCTAGCTATATACAGTTAAACAGCTGATATATACTATATTGATGCTAGCTATATACAGTTAAACAGCTGAGATATATACTATATTGATGCTAGCTATATACAGTTAAACAGCTGATATATATACTATATTGATGCTAGCTATATACAGTTAAACAGCTGATATATATACTATATTGATGCTAGCTATATACAGTTAAACAGCTGATATATACTATATTGATGCTAGCTATATACAGTTAAACAGCTGATATATATACTATATTGATACAGCTAGCTATATACAGCTAAACAGCTGATATATATACTATATTGATGCTAGCTATATAGAGTTAAACAGCTGATATATATACTATATTGATGATAGTATATACAGTTAAACAGCTGATATATATACTATATTGATGCTAGCTATATACAGCTAAACAGCTGATATATATACTATATTGATGCTAGCTATATACAGTTAAACAGCTGATATATATACTATATTGATGCTAGCTATATACAGTTAAACAGCTGATATATATACTATATTGATGCTAGCTATATACAGTTAAACAGCTGATATATATACTATATTGATGCTAGCTATATACAGTTAAACAGCTGATATATATACTATATTGATGCTAGCTATATACAGCTAAACAGTTGAGATATATACTATATTGATGCTAGCTATATACAGTTAAACAGCTGAGATATATACTATATTGATGCTAGCTATATACAGTTAAACAGCTGAGATATATACTATATTGATGCTAGCTATATACAGCTAAACAGCTGAGATATATACTATATTGATGCTAGCTATATACAGCTAAACAGCTGAGATATATACTATATTGATGCTAGCTATATACAGCTAAACAGCTGATATATACTATATTGATGCTAGCTATATACAGCTAAACAGTTGTTATAATTTATTCATGTATGTTCATTCAGTCCACAGACATGTTTTCTTTGAAAAGACATCAGATGGACTCCACTGTTTGTCCAACAACATCCTACCTTCCCTTCCGATAGAGGATCTTTTCAGTCTATTTGTTTTGGGGGATAATGGATGAAACACCATCTTACCAAACATGGTCGAGTGAACATCTTCCTGCCTGTGGTTAGTAATGTATAGCCTGTACGTATCCAAGACTACAGGCAGGTCCATTTAACATGGTCGTAGTGAACATCTTCCTGCCTGTGGTTAGTAATGTATAGCCTGTACGTATCAAAGACTACAGGCAGGTCCATTTAACATGCTCTTTGTGATGCCTTGAATGATAGAAGGGCTTTTAACCTGACAGATAGAGAGAGGATGGATGAGGCAGTACATGTACCTGATAGATAGAGATAGAGGATGGATGAGGCAGTACATGTACCTGACAGATAGAGATAGAGGATGGATGAGGCAGTACATGTAACTGATAGATAGAGATAGAGGATGGATGGATGAGGCAGTACATGTACCTGATAGATAGAGATAGGTGATGGATGAGGCAGTACATGTACCTGATAGATAGAGATAGGGGATGAATGAGGCTGTACATGTACCTGATAGATAGAGATAGAGGATGGATGAGGCAGTACATGTAACTGACAGATAGAGATAGAGGATGGATGAGGCAGTACATGTACCTGATAGATAGAGATAGAGGATGGATGAATGAGGCAGTACATGTACCTGATAGATAGAGATAGAGGATGGATGAGGCAGTACATGTACCTGATAGATAGAGATAGAGGATGGATGAGGCAGTACATGTAACTGATAGATAGAGATAGAGGATGGATGAGGCAGTACATGTACCTGACAGATAGAGATAGAGGATGGATGAGGCAGTACATGTACCTGATAGATAGAGATAGAGGATGGATGAATGAGGCAGTACATGTACCTGACAGATAGAGATAGAGGATGGATGAGGCAGTACATGTAACTGATAGATAGAGATAGAGGATGGATGAATGAGGCAGTACATGTACCTGATAGATAGAGATAGGGGATGGATGAGCCAGTACATGTACCTGACAGATAGAGATAGAGGATGGATGAGGCAGTACATGTACCTGACAGAGAGATAGAGGATGGATGAGGCAGTACATGTAACTGACAGATAGAGATAGAGGATGGATGAATGAGGCAGTACATGTAACTGACAGATAGAGATAGAGGATGGATGAGGCAGTACATGTAACTGATAGATAGAGATAGAGGATGGATGAATGAGGCAGTACATGTACCTGACAGATAGAGATAGAGGATGGATGAGGCAGTACATGTAACTGATAGATAGAGATAGAGGATGGATGAATGAGGCAGTACATGTAACTGACAGATAGAGATAGAGGATGGATGAATGCAGTACATGTAACTGATAGATAGAGATAGAGGATGGATGAATGCAGTACATGTAACTGTTAGATAGAGATAGAGGATGGATGAGGCAGTACATGTAACTGATAGATAGAGATAGAGGATAGATGGATGAGGCAGTACATGTAACTGACAGATAGAGATAGATGATGGATGAGGCAGTACATGTACCTGATAGATAGAGATAGAGTATGAATGAGGCAGTACATGTACCTGACAGATAGAGATAGAGGATGGATGAGGCAGTACATGTAACTGATAGATAGAGATAGAGGATGGATGGATGAGGCAGTACATGTACCTGATAGATAGAGATAGAGTAGGGATGAGGCAGTACATGTACCTGACAGATAGAGATAGAGGATGGATGGATGAGGCAGTACATGTACCTGATAGATAGAGATAGAGGATGGATGGATGAGGCAGTACATGTACCTGATAGATAGAGATAGAGGATGGATGAATGCAGTACATGTAACTGATAGATAGAGATAGAGGATGGATGAGGCAGTACATGTACCTGATAGATAGAGATAGAGGATGGATGAGGCAGTACATGTACCTGATAGATAGAGATAGAGGATAGATGGATGAGGCAGTACATGTAACTGACAGATAGAGATAGAGGATGAATGAGGCAGTACATGTACCTGACAGATAGAGATAGAGGATGGATGAGGCAGTACATGTAACTGATAGATAGAGATAGAGGATGGATGGATGAGGCAGTACATGTACCTGATAGATAGAGATAGGGGATGGATGAGGCAGTACATGTACCTGATAGATAGAGATAGGGGATGGATGAGGCAGTACATGTACCTGATAGATAGAGATAGAGGATGGATGAGGCAGTACATGTAACTGATAGATAGAGATAGAGGATGGATGAGGCAGTACATGTACCTGATAGATAGAGATAGAGGATGGATGAATGAGGCAGTACATGTACCTGATAGATAGAGATAGAGGATGGATGAGGCAGTACATGTACCTGATAGATAGAGATAGAGGATGGATGAGGCAGTACATGTAACTGATAGATAGAGATAGAGGATGGATGAGGCAGTACATGTACCTGATAGATAGAGATAGAGGATGGATGAGGCAGTACATGTACCTGATAGATAGAGATAGAGGATGGATGAGGCAGTACATGTACCTGATAGATAGAGATAGAGGATGGATGAGGCAGTACATGTACCTGATAGATAGAGATAGAGGATGGATGAGGCAGTACATGTACCTGATAGATAGAGATAGAGGATGGGATGAGGCAGTACATGTACCTGATAGATAGAGATAGAGGGATGGATGAGGCAGTACATGTACCTGATAGATAGAGATAGGGGATGGATGAGGCAGTACATGTACCTGATAGATAGAGATAGAGGATGGATGAGGCAGTACATGTACCTGACAGATAGAGATAGAGGATGGATGAGGCAGTACATGTACCTGATAGATAGAGATAGAGGATGGATGAGGCAGTACATGTACCTGATAGATAGAGATAGGGGATGGATGAGGCAGTACATGTACCTGATAGATAGAGATAGAGGATGTATGAGGCAGTACATGTACCTGATAGATAGAGATAGAGGATGGATGAATGAGGCAGTACATGTACCTGATAGATAGAGATAGGGGATGGATGAGGCAGTACATGTACCTGATAGATAGAGATAGGGGATGGATGAGGCAGTACATGTACCTGATAGATAGAGATAGAGGATGGATGAGGCAGTACATGTACCTGATAGATAGAGATAGAGGATGGATGAGGCAGTACATGTACCTGATAGATAGAGATAGAGGATGGATGAGGCAGTACATGTACCTGACAGATAGAGATAGAGGATGGATGAGGCAGTACATGTACCTGATAGATAGAGATAGAGGATGGATGAGGCAGTACATGTACCTGATAGATAGAGATAGAGGATGGATGAGGCAGTACATGTACCTGATAGATAGAGATAGAGGATGGATGAGGCAGTACATGTACCTGATAGATAGAGATAGAGGATGGATGAGGCAGTACATGTACCTGATAGATAGAGATAGAGGATGGATGAGGCAGTACATGTACCTGATAGATAGAGATAGAGGATGGATGAGGCAGTACATGTACCTGATAGATAGAGATAGAGGATGGATGAGGCAGTACATGTACCTGATAGATAGAGATAGAGGATGGATGAATGAGGCAGTACATGTACCTGATAGATAGAGATAGAGGATGGATGAGGCAGTACATGTACCTGATAGATAGAGATAGAGGATGGATGAGGCAGTACATGTACCTGATAGATAGAGATAGAGGATGGATGAGGCAGTACATGTACCTGATAGATAGAGATAGAGGATGGATGAGGCAGTACATGTACCTGATAGATAGAGATAGAGGATGGATGAGGCAGTACATGTACCTGATAGATAGAGATAGAGGATGGATGAGGCAGTACATGTACCTGATAGATAGAGATAGAGGATGGATGGATGAGGCAGTACATGTAACTGATAGATAGAGATAGAGGATGGATGAGGCAGTACATGTACCTGATAGATAGAGATAGAGGATGGATGAGGCAGTACATGTACCTGATAGATAGAGATAGAGGATGGATGAGGCAGTACATGTACCTGATAGATAGAGATAGAGGATGGATGAGGCAGTACATGTACCTGATAGATAGAGATAGAGGATGGATGAGGCAGTACATGTACCTGATAGATAGAGATAGGGGATGGATGAGGCAGTACATGTACCTGACAGATAGAGATAGAGGATGGATGAGGCAGTACATGTACCTGATAGATAGAGATAGGGGATGGATGAGGCAGTACATGTACCTGATAGATAGAGATAGAGGATGGATGAGGCAGTACATGTACCTGACAGATAGAGATAGAGGATGGATGAGGCAGTACATGTACCTGACAGATAGAGATAGAGGATGGATGAGGCAGTACATGTACCTGACAGATAGAGATAGAGGATGGATGGATGAGGCAGTACATGTACCTGACAGATAGAGATAGGGATGGATGAGGCAGTACATGTAACTGATAGATAGAGATAGAGGATGGATGAGGCAGTACATGTACCTGATAGATAGAGATAGGGGATGGATGAGGCAGTACATGTACCTGATAGATAGAGATAGAGGATGGATGAGGCAGTACATGTACCTGATAGATAGAGATAGAGGATGGATGAGGCAGTACATGTACCTGACAGATAGAGATAGAGGATGGATGAGGCAGTACATGTACCTGACAGATAGAGATAGAGGATGGATGAGGCAGTACATGTACCTGATAGATAGAGATAGAGGATGGATGAGGCAGTACATGTACCTGATAGATAGAGATAGAGGATGGATGAGGCAGTACATGTACCTGATAGATAGAGATAGGGGATGGATGAGGCAGTACATGTAACTGACAGATAGAGATAGAGGATGGATGAGGCAGTACATGTACCTGACAGATAGAGATAGAGGATGGATGGATGAGGCAGTACATGTACCTGACAGATAGAGATAGAGGATGGATGAGGCAGTACATGTACCTGACAGATAGAGATAGAGGATGGATGAGGCAGTACATGTACCTGACAGATAGAGATAGAGGATGGATGAGGCAGTACATGTACCTGATAGATAGAGATAGGGGATGGATGAGGCAGTACATGTACCTGATAGATAGAGATAGAGGATGGATGAGGCAGTACATGTACCTGATAGATAGAGATAGAGGATGGATGAGGCAGTACATGTACCTGATAGATAGAGATAGGGGATGGATGAGGCAGTACATGTACCTGATAGATAGAGATAGAGGATGGATGAGGCAGTACATGTACCTGACAGATAGAGATAGAGGATGGATGAGGCAGTACATGTACCTGATAGATAGAGATAGAGGATGGATGAGGCAGTACATGTACCTGATAGATAGAGATAGAGGATGGATGAGGCAGTACATGTACCTGACAGATAGAGATAGAGGATGGATGAGGCAGTACATGTACCTGATAGATAGAGATAGAGGATGGATGAGGCAGTACATGTACCTGACAGATAGAGATAGAGGATGGATGAGGCAGTACATGTACCTGATAGATAGAGATAGAGGATGGATGAGGCAGTACATGTACCTGATAGATAGAGATAGAGGATGGATGAGGCAGTACATGTACCTGATAGATAGAGATAGAGGATGGATGAGGCAGTACATGTACCTGATAGATAGAGATAGAGGATGGATGAGGCAGTACATGTACCTGATAGATAGAGATAGAGGATGGATGAGGCAGTACATGTACCTGATAGATAGAGATAGAGGATGGATGAGGCAGTACATGTACCTGATAGATAGAGATAGAGGATGGATGAGGCAGTACATGTACCTGATAGATAGAGATAGAGGATGGATGAGGCAGTACATGTACCTGATAGATAGAGATAGAGGATGGATGAGGCAGTACATGTACCTGACAGATAGAGATAGAGGATGGATGAGGCAGTACATGTACCTGATAGATAGAGATAGAGGATGGATGAGGCAGTACATGTACCTGATAGATAGAGATAGAGGATGGATGAGGCAGTACATGTACCTGATAGATAGAGATAGAGGATGGATGAGGCAGTACATGTACCTGATAGATAGAGATAGAGGATGGATGAGGCAGTACATGTACCTGATAGATAGAGATAGGGGATGGATGAGGCAGTACATGTACCTGATAGATAGAGATAGAGGATGGATGAGGCAGTACATGTACCTGATAGATAGAGATAGGGATGGATGAGGCAGTACATGTACCTGATAGATAGAGATAGGGGATGGATGAGGCAGTACATGTACCTGATAGATAGAGATAGAGGATGGATGAGGCAGTACATGTACCTGATAGATAGAGATAGGGGATGGATGAGGCAGTACATGTACCTGATAGATAGAGATAGAGGATGGATGAGGCAGTACATGTACCTGACAGATAGAGATAGAGGATGAATGAGGCAGTACATGTACCTGACAGATAGCAATTGCTGCTTAATTAATAGTAGAACAAACAGATTAACAAATTAAAACCTTTTTTAACATTATATAAGAACACGATCAACAAAAATGCATTTTTGGGGGTGAAATAACAGCTACCTCTCAGTCTCTCAATCTTATGATATTTGCTCCTTATTTTCCTCATCTGCAGAATGCCCTGAATGTGTTTAAATATTACATGCAATCCCTTTCGGGTTTTTAAATAATTAAAAGGGCTGGAGCCATGGATTTAGATGAGATGTTTTCAGGGAGTGAGGCTCTGCCCTGCGGAGAGGATATCATGTCAGAACAAAGATACAACCTTTAGTGAAACAATCAACTATTGACGTCGATCAGAAATAATAATGTATACAAATGTATTTAATAATACATGTTTGTGTCCCAAATGGAACCCTATTCCCTATATAGTGCACTACTTTAGACCAGAACCCTATAGAACCCTATTCCCTATATAGTGCACTACTTTAGACCAGAACCCTATAGAACCCTATTCCCTATATAGTGCACTACTTTTTATTTTATTTTTTTATTTCACCTTTATTTAACCAGGTAAGCAAGTTGAGAACAAGTTCTCATTTACAATTGCGACCTGGCCAAGATAAAGCAAAGCAGTTCAACACATACAACGACACAGAGTTACACGTGGAGTAAAACAAACATACAGTCAATAATATAGTAAAAAAAACAAGTCTATATACAATGTGAGCAAAGGTAAAGGTAAAGGTAAAGGCAAAAAAGGCCATGATGGCAAAGTAAATACAATATAGCAAGTAAAACACTGGAATGGTAGTATTGCAATGGAAGAATGTGCAAAGTAGAAATAAAAATAATGGGGTGCAAAGGAGCAAAATAAATAAATAAATTAAATACAGTTGGGAAAGAGGTAGTTGTTTTAGACCACTTTAGACCAGAGCCCTATAGAACCCTATTCCCTATATATAGTGCACTACTTTAGACCAGAGCCCTACAGAACCCTATTCCCTATATAGTACACTACTTTATAGAACCCTATTCCCTATATATAGTGCACTACTTTAGACCAGAGCCCTATAGAACCCTATTCCCTATATATAGTGCACTACTTTAGACCAGAGCCCTATAGAACCCTATTCCCTATATAGTGCACTACTTTAGACCAGAGCCCTACAGAACCCTATTCCCTATATAGTACACTACTTTAGACCAGAGCCCTATAGAACCCTATTCCCTATATAGTACACTACTTTAGACCAGAGCCCTATAGAACCCTATTCCCTATATAGTACACTACTTTAGACCAGAGCCCTATAGAACCCTATTCCCTATATAGTGCACTACTTTAGACCAGAACCCTATAGAACCCTATTCCCTACATAGTACACTACTTTAGACCAGAGCCCTATAGAACCCTATTCCCTATATAGTGCACAACTTTAGACCAGGGCCCTATAGAACCCTATTCCCTATATA
>NC_088397.1:2767860-2796913 GCF_034236695.1 Oncorhynchus nerka
ACATACAGGTAGTGGTGTTAATCCCCTTGAACAGAATGCTCATCCAGTCTCCCTCATTCAGTACATACAGGTAGTGGTGTTAATCCAGTGTCCCTCATTCAGTACACACAGGTAGTGGTGTTAATCCCCTTGAACAGAATGCTCATCCAGTCTCCTCATTCAGTACATACAGGTAGGGGTGTTAATCCCCTTGAACAGAATGCCCATCCAGTCTCCCTCATTCAGTACATACAGGTAGTGGTGTTAATCCCCTTGAACAGAATGCTCATTCAGTGTCCCTCATTCAGTACATACAGGTAGTGGTGTTAATCCCCTTGAACAGAATGCCCATCCAGTCTCCCTCATTCAGTACATACAGGTAGTGGTGTTAATCCCCTTGAACAGAATGCCCATCCAGTCTCCCTCATTCAGTACATACAGGTAGTGGTGTTAATCCCCTTGAACAGAATGCTCATCCAGTGTCCCTCATTCAGTACATACAGGTAGTGGTGTTAATCCCCTTGAACAGAATGCCCATCCAGTCTCCCTCATTCAGTACATACAGGTAGTGGTGTTAATCCCCTTGAACAGAATGCTCATCCAGTCTCCCTCATTCAGTACATACAGGTAGTGGTGTTAATCCCCTTGAACAGAATGCCCATCCAGTGTCCCTCATTCAGAACATACAGGTAGTGGTGTTAATCCAGTGTCCCTCATTCAGTACATACAGGTAGTGGTGTTACTCCCCTTGAACAGAATGCCCATCCAGTCTCCCTCATTCAGTACATACAGGTAGTGGTGTTAATCCCCTTGAACAGAATGCTCATCCAGTGTCCCTCATTCAGTACATACAGGTAGTGGTGTTAATCCCCTTGAACAGAATGCTCATCCAGTCTCCCTCATTCAGTACATACAGGTAGTGGTGTTAATCCCCTTGAACAGAATGCTCATCTCCCTCTGACTACGGGGTATTAGCTCCCTCTGACTACTGGGTATTAGCTCCCTCCACCTACAGGCTATTAGCTCCCTCCACCTACAGGCTATTAGCTCCCTCCACCTACAGGCTATTAGCTCCCTCCACCTACAGGGTATTAGCTCCCTCCACCTACAGGGTATTAGCTCCCTCCACCTACTGGGTATTAGCTCCCTCCACCTACTGGGTATTAGCTCCCTCCACCTACAGGGTATTAGCTCCCTCTGACTACGGGGTATTATCTCCCTCTGACTACGGGGTATTAGCTCCCTCTGACTACGGGGTATTAGCTCCCTCTGACTATGGGGTATTAGCTCCCTCTGACTACGGGGTATTAGCTCCCTCTGACTACTGGGTATTAGCTCCCTCCACCTACTGGGTATTAGCTCCCTCCACCTACAGGGTATTAGCTCCCTCCACCTACAGGGTATTAGCTCCCTCCACCTACAGGGTATTAGCTCCATCCACCTACTGGGTATTAGCTCCCTCCACCTACGGGGTATTAGCTCCCTCCACCTACGGGGTATTAGCTCCCTCCACCTACGGGGTATTAGCTCCCTCTGACTACAGGGTATTAGCTCCCTCTGACTACAGGGTATTAGCTCCCTCCACCTACGGGGTATTAGCTCCCTCCAACTACTGGGTATTAGCTCCCTCCACCTACGGGGTATTAGCTCCCTCCACCTACGGGGTATTAGCTCCCTCCACCTACGGGGTATTAGCTCACTCTGACTACAGGGTATTAGCTCCCTCTGACTAGAGGGTATTAGCTCCCTCCACCTACGGGGTATTAGCTCCCTCTGACTACGGGGTATTAGCTCAGTCTGACTACAGGGTATTAGCTCCCTCTGACTACAGGGTATTAGCTCCCTCCACCTACTGGGTATTAGCTCCCTCCAACTACAGGGGATTAGCTCCCTCCACCTACAGGGTATTAGCTCCCTCCATCTACGGGGTATTAGCTCCCTCCACCTACAGGGTATTAGCTCCCTCCACCTACGGGGTATTAGCTCCCTCCACCTACGGGGTATTAGCTCACTCTGACTACAGGGTATTAGCTCCCTCTGACTACAGGGTATTAGCTCCCTCCACCTACTGGGTATTAGCTCCCTCCAACTACAGGGGATTAGCTCCCTCCACCTACAGGGTATTAGCTCCCTCCACCTACTGGGTATTAGCTCCCTCCACCTACAGGGTATTAGCTCCCTCCGACTACGGGGTATTAGCTCCCTCTGACTACTGGGTATTAGCTCCCTCTGACTACGGGGTATTAGCTCCCTCCACCTACGGGGTATTAGCTCCCTCTGACTACTGGGTATTAGCTCCCTCTGACTACGGGGTATTAGCTCCCTCTGACTACGGGGTATTAGCTCCCTCCACCTACAGGGTATTAGCTCCCTCCACCTACAGGGTATTAGCTCCCTCCACCTACTGGGTATTAGCTCCCTCCACCTACTGGGTATTAGCTCCCTCCACCTACAGGGTATTAGCTCCCTCCACCTACAGGGTATTAGCTCCCTCCACCTACGGGGTATTAGCTCCCTCTGACTACTGGGTATTAGCTCCCTCCACCTACAGGGTATTAGGTCCCTCCACCTACTGGGTATTAGCTCCCTCCACCTACGGGGTATTAGCTCCCTCCACCTACAGGGTATTAGCTCCCTCCACCTACATGGTATTAGCTCCCTCCACCTACGGGGTATTAGCTCCCTCCACCTACAGGGTATTAGCTCCCTCCACCTACAGGGTATTAGCTCCCTCCACCTACAGGGTATTAGCTCCCTCCACCTACAGGGTATTAGCTCCCACCACCTACTGGGTATTAGCTCCCTCCACCTACGGGGTATTAGCTCCCTCTGACTACGGGGTATTAGCTCCCTCCACCTACAGGTTATTAGGTCCCTCCACCTACGGGGTATTAGCTCCCTCCACCTACTGGGTATTAGCTCCCTCCACCTACTGGGTATTAGGTCCCTCCACCTACTGGGTATTAGCTCCCTCCGACTACTGGGTATTAGTTCCCTCCACCTACTGGGTATTAGCTCCCTCCACCTACAGGGTATTAGCTCCCTCCACCTACAGGGTATTAGCTCCCTCCACCTACTGGGTATTAGCTCCCTCCACCTACTGGGTATTAGCTCCCTCTGACTACTGGGTATTAGCTCCCTCCAACTACGGGGTATTAGCTCCCTCCACCTACTGGGTATTAGCTCCCTCCACCTACAGGGTATTAGCTCCCTCTGACTACTGGGTATTAGCTCCCTCCAACTACGGGGTATTAGCTCCCTCCACCTACTGGGTATTAGCTCCCTCCACCTACAGGGTATTAGCTCCCTCTGACTACAGGGTATTAGCTCCCTCTGACTACAGGTATTAGCTCCCTCCACCTGCAGGGTATTAGCTCCCCCCACCTACAGGGTATTAGCTCCCTCGACTATGGGGCATTAGCTCCCTCCACCTACAGGGTATTAGCTCCCTCCACCTACAGGGTATTAGCTCCCTCCACCTACAGGGTATTAGCTCCCTCCACCTACTGGGTATTAGCTCCCTCCGACTACTGGGTATTACTTCCCTCCACCTACTGGGTATTAGCTCCCTCCGACTACTGGGTATTAGTTCCCTCCACCTACTGGGTATTAGCTGCCTCCACCTACAGGGTATTAGCTCCCTCCACCTACAGGGTATTAGCTCCATCCACCTACTGGGTATTAGCTCCCTCCGACTACTGGGTATTAGTTCCCTCCACCTACTGGGTATTAGCTCCCTCTGACTACAGGGTATTAGTTCCCTCTGACTACAGGTATTAGCTCCCTCCACCTGCAGGGTATTAGCTCCCTCCACCTACGGGGTATTAGCTCCCTCCACCTACAGGGTATTAGCTCCTTCCACCTACTGGGTATTAGCTCCTACCACCTACGGGGTATTAGTTCCTTCCACCTACAGGGTATTAGCTCCCTCCACCTACAGGGTATTAGCTCCCTCCACCTACAGGGTATTAGCTCCCTCTGACTACAGGGTATTAGCTCCCTCCACCTACAGGGTATTAGCTCCCTCCACTTACAGGGTATTAGCTCCCTCCACCTACAGGGTATTAGCTCCCTCCACCTACAGGGTTTTTAGCTCCCTCCACCTACTGGGTATTAGCTCCCTCTGACTACGGGGTATTAGCTCCCTCCACCTACGGGGTATTAGCTCCCTCCACCTACAGGGTATTAGCTCCCTCCACCTACAGGGTATTAGCTCCCTCTGACTACAGGGTATTAGCTCCCTCCACCTACAGGGTATTAGCTCCCTCCACCTACAGGGTATTAGCTCCCTCCACCTACAGGGTATTAGCTCCCTCTGACTACGGGGTATTAGCTCCCTCCACCTACAGGGTATTAGCTCCCTCCACCTACAGGGTATTTGCTCCCTCCAACTACAGGGTATTAGCTCCCTCCACCTACAGGGTATTAGCTCCCTCCACCTACAGGGTATTAGCTCCCTCCACCTACAGGGTATTAGCTCCCTCCACCTATAGGGTATTAGCTCCCTCCACCTACAGGGTATTAGCTCCCTCTGACTGCGGGGTATTAGCTCCCTCCACCTAAATCAGTTAACTTTCTAACTGAAACTCTAAACTTAATGTTGCACAGCAAGTCACGGCCTTCCTGAAGACAAATAATGTATATGAAACGTATCAGTCTGGTTTTAAGACCCCATCATAGCACTGAGACTGCACTGGAGAAGGTGGTAAATGACCCTTTAATGACATCAGACCTCTACATCTGTCCTCCTGCTCCTAGACCTTTGTGCTGCTTTCGACACCATCGATCATCACATTCTGTAGGAGAGACTGGAAACCCTAATTGGTCGACACGGACAAGTTCTGGCCTGGTTTAGATAGTTCTGGCCTGGTTTAGATAGTTCTGGCCCGGTTTAGATAGTTCTGGCCCGGTTTAGATAGTTCTGGCCCGGTTTAGAAAGTTCTGGCCCGGTTTAGATAGTTCTGGCCTGGTTTAGATAGTTCTGGCCTGGTGGAGATCCTATCTGTCAGAAAGATATCAGTTGGTATCTGTGAATGGTTGGTCCTCTGACAAATCAATGGTACGTTCTGGTGTTCCTCAAGGTTCTGTTTTATCAGTGGTGTTATGTACTACTTAAGTAGTACATTACAAATACAAAATACATTTAAACTCAGTTTAAACTCAGTTTAGCACTCCCAGTGTTAATCTGCTAAATTGTAATTATTCGCCTACCTCCTCATGCCTTTTGCACACAATGTATATAGAATCTTTTTGTTCTTTTTTCCTATTGTGTTAATGACTTGTTTATTGTTTTACTCCATGTGTAACTCTGTGTTGTTGTCTGTTCACACTGCTATGCTTTATCTTGACCAGGTCGCAGTTGTAAATTAGAACTTGTTCTCAACTAGCCTACCTGGTTAATTAAATAAAGGTGAAATATATATTTTTTAAAATAAATAAATAGTTTTTTAACTGTACTTTACTATTTGTATTTTTGACCATTTTTACTTTAACTCCACTACATTCCTATGTAAAATAATGTACTTTTACTCCTTACATTTACCCAAAAGTACTCGTTACATTTTGAATGCTTACTAGGGCAGGAAAATGTTCTAGTTCATTCACTTATCAAGAGAACATCCCTGGTTGTCCCTACTGCCTCTGATCTGGAGGACTCACTAAACAGAGAACATCCCTGGCCATCCCTACTGCCTCTGATCTGGAGGACTCACTAAACAGAGAACATCCCTGGTCGTCCCTACTGCTTCTGATCTGGAGGACTCACTAAACAGAGAACATCCCTGGTCATCCTTACTGCCTCTGATCTGGAGGACTCACTAAACAGAGAACATCCCTGGTCGTCCCTACTGCTTCTGATCTGGAGGACTCACTAAACAGAGAACATCCCTGGTCATCCCTACTGCCTCTGATCTGGAGGACTCACTAAACAGAGAACATCCCTGGTCATCCCTACTGCCTCTGATCTGGAGGACTCACTAAACAGAGAACATCCCTGGTCCTCCCTACTGCCTCTGATCTGGAGGACTCACTAAACAGAGAACATCCCTGGTCATCCTTACTGCCTCTGATCTGGAGGACTCACTAAACAGAGAACATCCCTGGTCGTCCCTACTGCTTCTGATCTGGAGGACTCACTAAACAGAGAACATCCCTGGTCATCCCTACTGCCTCTGATCTGGAGGACTCACTAAACAGAGAACATCCCTGGTCATCCCTACTGCCTCTGATCTGGAGGACTCACTAAACAGAGAACATCCCTGGTCGTCCCTACTGCTTCTGATCTGGAGGACTCACTAAACAGAGAACATCCCTGGTCATCCCTACTGCCTCTGATCTGGAGGACTCACTAAACAGAGAACATCCCTGGTCGTCCCTACTGCTTCTGATCTGGCAGACTCACTAAACAGAGAACATCCCTGGTCGTCCCTACTGCCTCTGATCTGGCAGACTCACTAAACAGAGAACATCCCTGGTCGTCCCTACTGCTTCTGATCTGGCAGACTCACTAAACAGAGAACATCCCTGGTCGTCCCTACTGCCTCTGATCTGGAGGACTCACTAAACAGAGAACATCCCTGGTCGTCCCTACTGCTTCTGATCTGGCAGACTCACTAAACAGAGAACATCCCTGGTCGTCCCTACTGCCTCTGATCTGGCAGACTCACTAAAAACAAATGCTTCCTTTGTAAATTATGTCCGAGTATTGAACTGTGCCCCTGGCTATCCATATATTTAAAAAACAAAAACAGGAAAATCAGTTTGTCTGGTTTGCTTAATATAAGAAGTGTTCAATGATTTATTATTTTACATTTGATACTTAAGTACATTTCAAACCAAATACTTTTAGACTTTTTAGTATTTTACTGGGTGAATTTCACTTTTACGTCTTTTTGTTTTAAGCCATCTTTACTTTACTCAAGTATGAACATAAGGTAATTTTTCCACCATTTGCATTTTAGGACCAGTATTGTTTTCAATACTTATTCTATTTCTTGGTGTTGTCATTCAGAAACACAATGTCAATTGTCACTGCTGTGCGGACGACACACAGCTGTACATTTCAATGAAACATGATGAAGCCCCAGAATTAGATGATAGATGGACAGGAAATTGCAATCGGGCCTCTTAATGGGAGAGCATATGCCGCACCGTTAAAGTGAATCTGATTAAGTCCCCAACTGTTGCTCCCTGGCTATGCAGGCCCCTCTCTTTTCCATCTGTAGCCCCTGAAATAGCTGGTTACCTAGTCTGCAATTTTTACAGTTGAAGTCGGAAGTTTACATACACCATAGCCAAATACATTTCAACTCAGTTTTTCACAATTCCTGACATTTAATCCTAGTAAAAAGTCCATGTTTTAGGCCAATTAGGATCACCACTTTATTTTAATTAAGAATGTGAAATGTTAGAATAACAGTAGAGAGAATTGTTTCTTTCAGCACACGTTTTTTCAGTTCTGCCCACAAATATTCCACGGGATTGAGGTCAGGGCTTTGTGATGGCCACTCCAATACCTTAACTGTGTTGTCCTTAAGCCATTTTGCCACAACTTGGGAAGTATGCTTGGGGTCATTGTCCATTTGGAAGACCCATTTGCGACCAAGCTTGAACTTCCTGACTGATGTCTTCAGTTGTTGCTTCAATATATCCACATAATTTTCCTACCTCATGAGATGCCATCTATTTTGTAAAGTACACCAGTCCCTCAAGCAGCAAAGCACCCCCACAACATGATGCTGCCACCCCCGTGCTTCACGGTTGGATGATGTTCTTCGTCTTGTAAGCCTCCCCCTTTTTCCTCTAAACATAACGATGATCTATTTTCGTTTCTTCAGACCAGAGGACATTTCTCAGAAAAGTACAATCTTTGTCCCCATGTGCAGTTGCAAACCGTAGTCTGGCTTTTTTATGGTGGTTTTGGAGTGGTGGCTTCTTCCTTGCTGAGTGGCCTTTCAGGTTATGTCGATATAGGACTTGTTTTACTGTGGATATAGATACTTTTGTACCCGTTTCCTCCAGCATCTTCACAAGGTCCTTTGCTGCTGTTCTGGGATTGATTTTCACTTTTCGCACCAAAGTATGTTCATCTCTAGGAGACAGAATGCGTCTCCTTCCTGAGCGGTATGACGGCTGCGTGGTCCCATGGTGTTTATACTTGCGTACTATTGTTTGTACAGATGAACGTGTTACCTTCAGGCATTTGGATGAACCAGACTTGTGGAGGTCAATAATTATATTTCTAAAGCCATGACATAATTTTCCGGAATCTTCCAAGCTGTTTAAAGGCACAGTCAACTTAGTGTATGTAACGTCTGACCAACTGCAATTGTGATACAGTGAATTAAAAAGTGAAATAATCTCTGCGAACAATTGTTGGAAAAATTACCTGTTTCATGCACAAGTAGATGTCCTAACAGACTTGCCAAAACGATAGTTTGTTAACAAGAAATTTGTGGAGTGGTTGAAAAACTAGTTTTAATGACTCCAACCTAAGTGTATGTAAACTAGTTTTAATGACTCCAACCTAAGTGTCTGTAAACTAGTTTTAATGACTCCAACCTAAGTGTATGTAAACTAGTTTTAATGACTCCAACCTAAGTGTATGTAAACTAGTTTTAATGACTCCAACCTGAGTGTATGTAAACTAGTTTTAATGACTCCAACCTAAGTGTATGTAAACTAGTTTTAATGACTCCAACCTAAGTTTATGTAAACTAGTTTTAATGACTCCAAAAGTGACTCCAACCTAAGTGTAAACCAGTTTTAATGACTCCAACCTAAGTGTCTGTAAACTAGTTTTAATGACTCCAACCTAAGTGTATGCAAACTAGTTTTAATGACTACAACCTAAGTGTATGTAAACTAGTTTTAATGACTCCAACCTAAGTGTATGTAAACTAGTTTTAATGACTCCAACCTAAGTGTCTGTAAAACTAGTTTTAATGACTCCAACCTAAGTGTCTGTAAAACTAGTTTTAATGACTCCAACCTAAGTGTATGTAAACTAGTGTTAATGACTCCAACCTAAGTGTATGTAAACTAGTTTTAATGAGCTTCCGGACTGTGGCCTGTAAACAGAGATCACCAGCTAGTTAGCTCTCCCAAGGGGGACAGGCTGGTCTAACTAGCTGTCACCACCTTGTCCTGATGCTAACCAGAGCTTTGTGGATGGGAACAGGTCCCTCAACCTAAGAGGAACAGACTAAGAGACAGACCAGAGCTATCGCTGGGAACATGTCCCCCGACAGAGATCACCAGCTAGTTAGCTCCTCCCAAGAGACAGACATAGACAGGTCTGGGAACAGGTCCTGACTAAGAGACAGACTAGACCAGGAGCTATCGCCTGGGAACATGTCCTCGACAAGAGACAGACATAGACTAGAGCTATCGCCTGGGAACATGTCCTCGACCAAGAGACAGACATAGACCAGAGCTATCGCCTGGGAACATGTCGACTAAGAGACAGACATAGACCAGAGCTATCGCCTGGGAACAGACTAAGAGACAGACATAGACCAGAGCTATCGTCTGGGGAACAGGTCCCTCGACTAAGAGACAGACATAGACCAGAGCTATCGTCTGGGAACAGGTCCCTCGACTAAGAGACAGACAAGAGCTATCGTCTGGGAACAGGTCCTCGACTAAGAGACAGACCAGAGCTATCGCCTGGGAACAGGTCCTCGACTAAGAGACAGACATAGAAAATGAACATGCAGAGGAGAAAGTTTTCGAGGGTCTAAGAGACAGACATAGACACAAGATGTTTTTGCCTGGGAACAGGTCCTCGACTAAGAGACAGACATAGAGCCACAGAGCTGAAATCAAAACAAGTCATTCTGGGAACAGATGTCCCTCTGAACATAAGAGACAGACATAGATGTGCAGAGCTCCATCATACCTGATCAATACGCTGGGAACAGGTCCTCGACTAAGAGACGTGACGTGCGTGAGCTATGTGTGAACATGTGTAGTGAGACAGTCATAATGATGTAGAGAGCTATGTCTGGGAACAGAGAATACCTGTCATAGTGACTAGAGAATAGACATAGATGAGAGCTACTGTCATCAGGTCTGGAGAACAGGAATCCTGTCATAGTGATGTAGAGAGACAGACATAGACCAGAGCTATCATAGCCTGGGAACATGTCCCTCGACCAAGAGACAGACATAAGAGCTACAGAACAGGTAGAGAATACAGAGAATATTACGTCTGGGAACAGGTCCCTGTCATAGTGAGAGAATACAGACATAGATCAGAGCTACTGTCATAGTGGGAGAATATTACTGTCATAGAGACAGTAGAGATAGACAATGTTATACAGGAAAGGAATAAGTCATAGAGGAGAATACTACTGTCATTTAGAGAATGGTCATAGTGATGCAGGTTACTGTCAAAAGTAAATATTGACACAAAATGTTTTTGTAAAGGGAAAAGTCATAGGAGAAGGTACAAGAGGAGGCACTGTCATAGAGAGAGAGAGAGAGAGTCATAGGATGAGAGATCAGCCACAGAGCTGAAATCAAAACAAGTCATTCTGTAGAGAATACTACTGTCATAGTGATGTAGAGAATACTACTGTCATAATGTCCATCCCATAGTGAGACCAGAATACTACTGTCACAACCTGTCATAATGTGAAACATGACACCTGTCCATCATACCTGATCATAATACGCTGTCATAGTGTGAAGGACATAGAAGGGGTGAGTGTGTGATGTGAGAATGTACTGTCATAGTGATGTGTGAATACTACTGTCATAGTGATGTATACTGTCATAGTGATGTAGAGAATACTACTGTAGTGATGTAGAGAATACTACTGTCATAGTAGAGAATACTACTGTCATATGATGTAGAGAATACTACTGTCATAGTGATGTAGAGAATACTACGTCATAGTGATGTAGTCATAGTGATGTAGAGAATACTACTGTCATAGTGATGTAGAGAATACTACTGTCATAGTGATGTGAATACTACTGTCATAGTGATGTAGAGAATATACTGTCATAGTGATGTAGAGAATACTACTGTCATAGTGATGAGAATACTACTGTCATAGTGATGTAGAGAATACTACTGTCATAGTGATGTAGAGAATACTACTGTCATAGTGATGTAGAGAATACTACTGTCATAGTGATGTAGAGAATACTACTGTCATAGTGATGTAGAGAATACTACTGTCATAGTGATGTAGAGAATACTACTGTCATAGTGATGTAGAGAATACTACTGTCATAGTGATGTAGAGAATACTACTGTCATAGTGATGTAGAGAATACTACTGTCATAGTGATGTAGAGAATACTACTGTCATAGTGATAGAGAATACTACTGTCATAGTGATGTAGAGAATACTACTGTCATAGTGATGTAGAGAATACTACTGTCATAGTGATGTAGAGAATACTACTGTCATAGTGATGTAGAGAATACTACTGTCATAGTGATGTAGAGAATACTACTGTCATAGTGATGTAGAGAATACTACTGTCATAGAGAATACTACTGTCATAGTGAGAGAATGCTACTGTCATAGTGATGTAGAGAATACTACTGTCATAGTGATGTAGAGAATACTACTGTCATAGTGATGTAGAGAATACTACTGTCATAGTGATGTAGAGAATACTACTGTCATAGTGATGTAGAGAATACTACTGTCATAGTGATGTAGAGAATACTACTGTCATAGTGATAGAGAATACTGTCATAGTGATGTAGAGAATACTACTGTCATAGTGATGTAGAGAATACTACTGTCATAGTGATGTAGAGAATAACTGTCATAGTGATGTAGAGAATACTACTGTCATAGTGATGTAGAGAATACTACTGTCATAGTGATAGAGAATACTACTGTCATAGTGATGTAGAGAATACTACTGTCATAGTGATGAGAGAATACTACTGTCATAGTGAGTGAGAATACTACTGTCATAGTGATGTAGAGAATACTACTGTCATAGTGATGAATACTACTGTCATAGTGAGAGAATACTACTGTCATAGTGATGTAGAGAATACTACTGTCATAGTGATGTAGAGAATACTACTGTCATAGTGATGTAGAGAATACTACTGTCATAGTGATGTAGAGAATACTACTGTCATAGTGATGTAGAGAATACTACTGTCATAGTGATGTAGAGAATACTACTGTCATAGTGATGTAGAGAATACTACTGTCATAGTGATGTCATAGTGATGTAGAGAATACTACTGTCATAGTGATGTAGAGAATACTACTGTCATAGTGATGTAGAGAATACTACTGTCATAGTGATGTAGAGAATACTACTGTCATAGTGATGTAGAGAATACTACTGTCATAGTGATGTAGAGAATACTACTGTCATAGTGATGTAGAGAATACTACTGTCATAGTGATGTAGAGAATACTACTGTCATAGTGATGTAGAGAATACTACTGTCATAGTGATGTAGAGAGTCAAGTGATGTAGAGAATACTGTCATAGTGATGTAGAGAATACTACTGTCATAGTGATGTAGAGAATACTACTGTCATAGTGATGTAGAGAATACTACTGTCATAGTGATGTAGAGAATACTACTGTCATAGTGATGTAGAGAATACTACTGTCATAGTGATGTAGAGAATACTACTGTCATAGTGATAGAGAATACTACTGTCATAGTGATGTAGAGAATACTACTGTCATAGTGATGTAGAGAATACTACTGTCATAGTGATGTAGAGAATACTACTGTCATAGTGATGTCATAGTGAGAATACTACTGTCATAGTGATGTAGAGAATACTATGTCATAGTGATGTAGAGAATACTACTGTCATAGTGATGTAGAGAATACTACTGTCATAGTGATAGAGAATACTACTGTCATAGTGATGTAGAGAATACTAGTCATAGTGATGTAGAGAATACTACTGTCATAGTGATGTGATGAGAATACTACTGTCATAGTGATGTAGAGAATACTACTGTCTGTCATAGTGAGTGATGTCATAGTGAGAATACTACTGTCATAGTGATGTAGAGAATACTACTGTCATAGTGATGTAGAGAATACTACTGTCATAGTGATGTCATAGTGAGAATACTACTGTCATAGTGATGTAGAGAATACTACTGTCATAGTGATGTAGAGAATACTACTGTCATAGTGATGTAGAGAATACTACTGTCATAGTGATGTAGAGAATACTACTGTCATAGTGATGTAGAGAATACTACTGTCATAGTGATGTAGAGAATACTACTGTCATAGTGATGTAGAGAATACTACTGTCATAGTGATGTAGAGAATACTGTCATAGTGATGTAGAGAATACTACTGTCATAGTGATGTAGAGAATACTACTGTCATAGTGATGCAGAGAATACTACTGTCATAGTGATGTAGAGAATACTACTGTCATAGTGATGTAGAGAATACTACTGTCATAGTGATGTAGAGAATACTACTGTCATAGTGATGTAGAGAATACTACTGTCATAGTGATGTAGAGAATACTGTCTACTGTCATAGTGATAGAGAATACTACTGTCATAGTGATGAGAATACTACTGTCATAGTGATGTAGAGAATACTACTGTCATAGTGATGTAGAGAATACTACTGTCATAGTGATGTAGAGAATACTACTGTCATAGTGATGTAGAGAATACTACTGTCATAGTGATGTACTACTGTCATAGTGATGTAGAGAATACTACTGTCATAGTGATGTAGAGAATACTACTGTCATAGTGATGTAGAGAATACTACTGTCATAGTGATGTAGAGAATACTACTGTCATAGTGATGTAGAGAATACTACTGTCATAGTGATGTAGAGAATACTACTGTCATAGTGATGTAGAGAATACTACTGTCATAGTGATGTAGAGAATACTAATGTCATAGTGATAGAGAATACTACTGTCATAATGATGTAGAGAATACTACTGTCATAGTGATGTAGAGAATACTACTGTCATAGTGATGTAGAATACTACTGTCATAGTGATGTAGAGAATACTACTGTCATAGTGATGTAGAGAATACTACTGTCATAGTGATGTAGAGAATACTACTGTCATAGTGATGTAGAGAATACTACTGTCATAGTGATGTAGAGAATACTACTGTCATAGTGATGTAGAGAATATTACTGTCATAGTGATGTAGAGAATACTACTGTCATAGTGATCTAGAGAATACTACTGTCATAGTGATGTAGAGAATACTACTGTCATGTGATGTAGAGTATGTTACTGTCATAGTGATGTAGAGAATACTACTGTCATAGTGATGTCATAGTGATGTAGAGAATACTACTGTCATAGTGATGTAGAGAATACTACTGTCATAGTGATGTAGAGAATACTACTGTCATAGTGATGTAGAGAATACTACTGTCATAGTGATGTAGAGTGATGTAGAGAATACTACTGTCATAGTGATGTAGAGAATACTACTGTCATAGTGATGTAGAGAATACTACTGTCATAGTGATGTAGAGAATACTGTCATAGTGATGTAGAGAATACTACTGTCATAGTGATGTAGAGAATACTACTGTCATAGTGATGTAGAGAATACTACTGTCATAGTGATGTAGAGAATACTACTGTCATAGTGATGTAGAGAATACTACTGTCATAGTGATGTAGAGAATACTACTGTCATAGTGATGTAGAGAATACTACTGTCATAGTGATGTAGAGAATACTACTAGAGAATACTACTGTCATAGTGATGTAGAGAATACTACTGTCATAGTGATGTAGAGAATACTACTGTCATAGTGATGTAGAGAATACTACTGTCATAGTGATGTAGAGAATACTACTGTCATAGTGATGTAGAGAATACTACTGTCATAGTGATGTAGAGAATATACTGTCATAGTGATGAGAATACTACTGTCATAGTGATGTAGAGAATACTACTGTCATAGTGATGTAGAGAATACTACTGTCATAGTGATGTAGAGAATACTACTGTCATAGTGATGTAGAGTTGTATCTCCGGACAGAGGAACAGTTATGGTGGTGAGTTAGAGAATACTACTCCAGAGCAACACTGTCATATAGTGGTGAGTTGTATCTCCAGAGGAACAGTATAGTGGTGAGTTGTATCTCCAGAGGAACAGTTATAGTGGTGAGTTGTATCTCCAGAGGAACAGCTATAGTGGTGAGTTGTATCTCCAGAGGAACAGTCATAGTGGTGAGTTGTATCTCCAGAGGAAACAGTTATAGTGGTGAGTTGTATCTCCAGAGGAACAGTTATAGTGGTAATGGTTGTCAGAGAATACTCCAGAGGAACAGTTATATTGGTGAGTTGTATCTCCAGAGGAACAGTTATAGTCATAGTGGTGAGTTGTATCTCCAGAGAGAACAGCTATAGTGGTGAGTTGTATCTCCAGAGGAACAGTCATAGTGGTGAGTCATGTATCTCCAGAGGAACAGTTATAGTGGTGAGTTGTATCTCCAGAGGAACAGTTATAGTGGTGAGTTGTAGAGAATACTCCAGACAGAGGAACAGTTATGATGGTAGTGAGTTGTATCTCCAGACAGAGGAACAGCTATAGTGGTGAGTTGTAGAGAATCTCCAGACAGAGGAACAGTATAGTGGTGAGTTGTATCTCCAGACAGAGGAACAGTTATAGTGGTGAGTTGTATCTCCAGAGGAACAGTTATAGTGGAGAGTTGATGTACTCCAGACAGAGAGAAACAGCTATAGTGGTGATTTGTATCTCCAGAGGAATACAGTTATAGTGGTGAGTTGTATCTCCAGAGGAACAGTACTACTGGTGGTGAGTTGTATCTCCAGAGGAACAGTCATGGTGGTGAGTTGTATCTCCAGACAGAGGAACAGTCATATAGTGAATACTACTGAGTTGTATCTCCAGAGGAACAGTTATAGTGGTGAGTTGTATCTCCAGACAGAGGAACAGTTATAGTGGTGAGTTGTATTCCAGAGAGGAACAGTTATAGTGGTGAGTTGTAGAGAATACTCCAGAGAGGAACAGTCATATAGTGGTGAGTGATGTACTTCCAGAGGAACAGTTATAGTGGTGAGTTGAGAATTCCAGAGTGATGAACAGTTATAGTGGTGAGATGTATATCTCCAGATGGGAACAGTTATAGTGGTGAGTTGTATCTCCAACAGAGGAACAGTTATATTGGTGAGATGTATCTCCAGAGGAACAGTTATAGTGGTGAGTTGCATCATCTCCAACAGAGGAACAGTTATAGTGGTGAGATGTATCTCTCCAGAGGAACAGTTATAGTGGTGAGTTGTATCTAACAGAGGAACAGTTATAGTGGTGAGTTGTATCTCCAACAGAGGAACAGTTATAGTGGTGAGTTGTATCTTCAGACAGAGGAACAGTTATAGTGGTGAGTTGTATCTCCAGAGGAACAGTTATAGTGGTGAGTTGTATCTCCAGACAGAGGAACAGTTATAGTGATGAGTTGTATCTCCAGAGGAACAGTGATAGTGGTGAGTTGTGAATCTCCAGACAGAGGAACAGTGATAGTGGTGAGTTGTATCTCCAGAGGAACAGTTATAGTGGGAGTTGTATCTCCAGAGGAACAGTTATATTGGTGAGTTGTTTCTCCAGAGGAACAGTTATAGTGGTAAATTGTATCTCCAGAGGAACAGTTATAGTGGTGAGTTGTATCTCCAGACAGAGGAACAGCTATAGTGGTGAGTTGTATCTCCAGACAGAGGAACAGTTATAGTGGTGAGTTGTATCTCCAGAGGAACAGTTATAGTGGTAAGTTGCATTCAGACAGAGGAACAGTTATATTGGTGAGTTGTATCTCCAGAGGAACAGTTATAGTGTGAGTTGTATTCCAGACAGAGGAACAGTTATAGTGGTGAGTTGTATCTCCAGAGGAACAGTGATAGGGGTGAGTTGTATCTCCAGACAGAGGAACAGTTATAGTGGTGAGTTGTATCGCCAGACAGAGGAACAGTTATAGTGGTGAGTTTTATCTCCAAAGGAACAGTAATAGTGGTGAGTTGTATCTCCAGAGGAACAGTTATAGTGGTGAGTTGTATCTCCAGACAGAGGAACAGTTATAGTGGTGAGTTGTATCTCCAGAGGAACAGTATAGTGATGAGTTGTATCTCCAGAGGAACAGTTATAGTGGTGAGCTGTGGTCTCCAGAGGAACAGTTATAGTGGTGAGTTGTATCTCCAGACAGAGGAACAGTTATAGTGGTGAGTTGTATCTCCAGAGGAACAGTTATAGTGGTGAGTTGTATCTCCAGACAGAGGAACAGTTATAGTGGTGAGTTGTATCTCCAGACAGAGGAACAGTTATAGTGGTGAGTTGTATCTCCAGAGGAACAGTTATAGTGTTGAGTTGTATCTCCAGACAGAGGAACAGTTATAGTGGTGGGTTGTATCTCCAGACAGATGAACAGTTATAGTGGTGAGTTGTATCTCCAGAGGAACAGTTATAGTGGTGAGTTGTATTCCAGACAGAGGAACAGTTATAGTGGTAAGTTGTATCTCCAGAGGAACCAAGCTATAGTGGTGAGTTGTATCTCCAGACAGAGGAACAGTTATAGTGGTGAGTTGTATCTCCAGACAGAGGAACAGTTATAGTGGTGAGTTGTATCTCTCCAGAGGAACAGTTATAGTGGTGAGTTGTATCTCCAGAGGAACAGTTATAGTGGTGAGTTGTATCTCCAGAGGAATGTTATAGTGGTGAGTTGTATTCCAGAGGAACAGTTATAGTGGTGAGTTGTATTCCAGAGGAACAGTTATAGTGGTGAGTTGTATCTCCAGAGGAACAGTCATAGTGGTGAGTTGTATCTCCAGACAGAGGAACAGTTATAGTGGGTGAGTTGTATCTCCAGAGGAACAGTTATAGTGTTGAGTTGTACTCCAGACAGAGGAACAGTTATAGTAGTGAGTTGTATCTCCAGACAGAGGAACAGTTATAGTGGTGAGTTGTATTCCAGACAGAGGAACAGTTATAGTGGTGAGTTGTATCTCCAGAGGAAAACAGTTATAGTGGTGAGTTGTATCTCCAGAGGAATCAATCTTTAGGATGTTTTTAACGTAAATCTTCAATAATGTTCCAACCGAGAATTCCTTTGTCTGTAGAATTGCAATGGAAAGCAAGCTACCTCTCACGTGAATACGCGTGGTCAGCTCATGCCTCTCTGGCAGACCTCTGACTCATTCAGCTCCCATTCCCTCCTTCACAGTAGAAGCATCAAACAAGGTTCTAAAGACTGTTGACATCTAGTGGAAGTCTTAGGAAGTGAAATATGACCCCATAGACACTGTATATTCTTGATAGGCAATGATTTGAAAAAAACTAGAAACCTCAGATTTACCACTTCCTGTTTGGATTTTATCTCAGGCCATATGAGTTCTTAAGTTATACACAGACATCATTCAAACAGTTTTAGAAACTTCAGAGTGTTTTCATCCAAATATACTAATATGCATATAGTAGCAACTGGGCCTGAGTTGCAGACAGTTTACTCTGGGCACCTTATTCATCCAAGCTTTTCATTACTGCCCCAGACATAAAATCTGTCTCTCTTTTCCAATTACTTTCAGGAGGCTTAGTAGAGACTGTCTGAGGGCAGTGACGAAAGCATTTTTCAGACTAAATTGTCCACAATTATTTTTATCTTATAGAAGGGGACAAAGTGTAAGTGTGGGAAGGAGAGAGGAGAGAGACAGAGACAGAGACAGAGACAGAGAGCAGACCATAGCAGGTGGTCCCATCAACATCTAACCTGCTGTAATGGATGCTGTTCATTACAGACTGTGCTGCCTAGGTCTACCACCTGGTACACAAACACACACACACACACACACACACACACACACACACACACACACACACACACAGTACCGCCTGGCTAGGGACCTGCACACCACCTATCCCTGTCAGCCCGATGATGTGTCACTGACAAAACCTTAATTACACCACATTAATAGGAGGGGTTTAATCAGCATGGCAGCACTCAAACCCTGAACACACACACACACACACACACACACAGACACAGGCGGACACACACACACACACACACACTTGGACACACACACAGGGACACACAGGCGGACACACACACACACAGACACACACACAGGGACACACACACACACAGGCGGACACACACACACACAGGCGGACACACACACACACACACACACAGGCGGGGACACACACACACACACGCACCCTGAGCCCTGCATTCCCTAGGGCTTTTCAGGAGCTGTAGCCCCAAACACACTGTTAAACTGACACGACTACAGAGGGTCCAAAACACACAGACAAGACAGAAACATCGGCCCTTTAAATGTGTTGCTATGCAACCACAGAACAGTCCTCTCTACAATGCCACCACAGAACAGTCCTCTACAATGCCACCACAGAACAGTCCCTCTACAATACCACCATAGAACAGTCCTCTACAATGCCACTATAGAACAGTCCTCTCTACAATAACACCATAGAACAGTCCCTCTACAATGCCACCACAGAACAGTCCTCTCTACAATAACACCATAGAACAGTCCCTCTATAATGCCAATTACAGAACAGTCCTCCTACAATGCCACCACAGAACAGTCCCCTCTACAATAACACCATAGAGCAGTCCCTCTACAATGTCACCATAGAGCAGTCCTCTACACCACACCATAGACCAGTCCTCTCTACAATACCACCATAGAGCAGTCCTCTCTACAATAACACCATAGAGCAGTCCCTCTACAATAACACCATAGACCAGTCCTCCACAACACCATAGAGCAGTCCTTCTACAATGCCACCATGGAGCAGTCCTCTACAAATGCCACCATGGAGCAGTCCTCTCTACAATACCATAGAACAGTCCTCTACAATAACACCACAGAACAGTCCTCTACAATACCACCATAGAACAGTCCTCTCTACAATACCACCATAGAACAGTCCCTCTACAACACCACCATAGAACAGTCCCTCTACAATAACACCATAGAACAGTCCTCTACATAACACCATAGAACAGTCCTCTCTACAATAACACCATAGACCAGTCCTTTACAATGCAACCACAGAACAGTCCTCTACAATACACCATAGAACAGTCCTCTCTACAATACCACCATAGAACAGTCCTCTAATAATACCACCCATAGAACAGTCCTCTCTACAATACCACCATAGAACAGTCCTCTCTACAATAACACCCATAGAACAGTCCTCTACAAAACCATTCATAGAACAGTCCTCTCTTACAATGGCACCATAGAGCAGTCCTCTCTACAATACCACCATAGAACGGTCCCTCTCTACAATAACACCATAGAGTGGTCCTCTCCACAATGTCACCATAGAACAGTCCTCTCTACAATAACACCATAGAACAGTCCTCTCTACAATACCACCATAGAACAGTCCTCCTCTACAATACCACCATAGAACAGTCCTCTCTACAATAACACCATAGAACAGTCCCTCATAAAACCACCATAGAACAGTCCCCTACAATGTCACCATAGAGCAGTCCTCTCTACAATGTCACCATAGAACAGTCCTCTCTACAATACCACCATAGAGCAGTCCTCTCCTCTACAATAACACCATAGAACAGTCCTCTACAATAACACCATAGACCAGTCCTCTACAATAACACCCATAGACCAGTCCTCTCTACAATGCCACCATAGAACAGTCCTCTCTACAATAACACCATAGAACAGTCCCTCTACAATAACACCATAGACCAGTCCTCTCTACAATGCCACCATAGACCAGTCCTCTCTACAATAACACCATAGAGCAGTCCTCCCTACATGCCACCATAGAGCAGTCCTCTACAATAACACCACAGAACAGTCCTCTCTACAATGCCACCACAGAACAGTCCTCTCACAATAACACCATAGAACAGTCCTCTTTACAATAACACCATAGAACAGTCCTCTCTACAATGACACCATAGAACAGTCCTCTCACAATAACACCATAGACCAGTCCACTACAATGTCACCATAGACCAGTCCTCCTACAATAACACCATAAACAGTCCTCTCTACAATAACACCCATGGAACAGTCCTTCCACAATAACACCATAGAACAGTCCTCTACAATACCACCATAGACCAGTCCCTCTACAATACCACCATAGAGCAGTCCTCTCTACAATAACACCATATAACAGTCCTCTCTACAATAACACCATAGAACAGTCCTCTACAATAACACCATAGAACAGTCCTGTCTATAATAACACCATAGAACAGTCCTCTCTACAATAACACCATAGAACAGTCCTTCTACAATTTAACCACAGAACAGTCCTCTCTACAATGCCACCATAGGCCAGCCCTACAATGACACCATAGACCAGTCCTCTCTACAATGCCACCATAGACCAGTCCCCTCTACAATGCCACCACAGAACAGTCCTCCTCTACAATGCCACCACAGAACAGTCCTCTCACAATGCCACCATAGAACAAGTCCTCTTACAATAACACCATAGAACAGCCCTCTACAATGACACCATAGAACAGTCCTCTCTACAATGCCACCATAGAACAGTCCTCTCTACAATACCACCATAGAACAGTCCTCTCTACAATACCACCATAGAACAGTCCTCTCTACAATACCACCATAGAACAGTCCTCTCTACAATGCCACCATAGAACAGTCCTCTACAATGCCACCATAGAACAGTCCTCTCTACAATGCCACCGTAGAACAGTCCTCTCTACAATAACACCATAGAGTGGTCCTCTCTACAATGTCACCATAGAACAGTCCTCTCTACAATGCCACCACAGAACAGTCCTCTCTACAATGTCACCATAGAACAGTCCTCTCTACAATACCATCATAGAACAGTCCTCTCTACAATGTCACCATAGAGTGGTCCTCTCTACAATGTCACCAAAGAGTGGTCCTCTCTACAATACCACCATAGAACAGTCCTCTCTACAATGACACCATAGAACAGTCCTCTCTACAATAACACCATAGACCAGTCCTCTCTACAATGCCACCATAGAACAGTCCTCTACAATACCACCATAGAACAGTCCTCTCTACAATGACACCATAGAACAGTCCTCTCTACAATAACACCATAGACCAGTCCTCTCTACAATGCCACCATAGAACAGTCCTCTACAATGCCACCATAGAACAGTCCTCTACAATGCCACCATAGAACAGCCCTCTCTACAATGACACCATAGAACAGTCCTCTCTACAATACCACCATAGAACAGTCCTCTCTACAATACCACCATAGAACAGTCCTCTCTACAATAACACCATAGAACAGTCCTCTCTACAATAACACCACAGAACAGTCCTCTCTATAATGCCACCATAGAACAGTCCTCTCTACAATGACACCATAGAACAGTCCTCTCTACAATAACACCATAGAACAGTCCTCTCTACAATGCCACCATAGAACAGTCCTCTCTACAATGTCACCATAGAACAGTCCTCTCTACAATAACACCATAGAACAGTCCTCTCTACAATAACACCATAGAACAGTCCTCTCTACAATGACACCATAGAACAGTCCTCTCTACAATGCCACCATAGAACAGTCCTCTCTATAATGCCACCATAGAACAGTCCTCTCTACAATGACACCATAGAACAGTCCTCTCTACAATAACACCATAGAACAGTCCTCTCTACAATACCACCATAGAACAGTCCTCTCTACAATACCACCATAGACCAGTCCTCTCTACAATACCACCATAGACCAGTCCTCTCTACAATACCACCATAGAACAGTCCTCTCTACAATACCACCATAGAACAGTCCTCTCTACAATGCCACCATAGAACAGTCCTCTCTACAATACCACCATAGAACAGTCCTCTCTACAATGCCACCATAGAACAGTCCTCTCTACAATAACACCATAGAACAGTCCTCTCTACAATAACACCATAGAACAGTCCTCTCTACAATGCCACCATAGAACAGTCCTCTCTACAATACCACCATAGAACAGTCCTCTCTACAATGCCACCATAGAACAGTCCTCTCTACAATACCACCATACTTTTGAGAATGACACAAATATTAATTTTCACAAATTCTGCTGCTTCAGTTTGTATGATGGCAATTTGCATATACTCCAGAATGTTATGAAGAGTGATCAGATCAATTCACTTGCAAAGTTCCTCTTGCCATGCAAATGAACTGAATCACCCCAAAACATTTCCACTGCATTTCAGCCGTGCCACAAAAGGACCAGGTGACATCATGTCAGCGATTATCTCGTTAACACAGGTGTGAGTGTTGACGAGGACAAGGCTGGAGATCACCCTGTCATGCTGATTGAGTTTGAATTACAGACTGGAAGCTTCAAAAGGAGGGTGGTGCTTGGAATCATTGTTCTTCCTCTGTCAACCATGGTTACCTGCAAGGAAACACGTGCTGTCATCATTGCTTTGCACAAAAAGGGCTTCACAGGCAAGGATATTGCTGCCAGTAAGATTGCACCTAAATCAACCATTTACTGGATCATCAAGAACTTCAAGGAGAGCAGTTCAATTGTTGTGACGACGGCTTCAGTGCACCCAAAAAGTCCAGCAAGCACCAGGACTGTCTCCTAAAGTTGATTCAGCTGCAGGATCGGGCACCACCAGTACGGCGCTTGCTCAGGAACGGCAGCAGGCAGGAGTGAGTGCATCTGCACGCACAGTGAGGCAAAGACTTTTGGAGGATGGCCTGTTGTCAAGAAGGGCAGCAAAGAAGCCACTTCTCTCCAGGAAAAACATCAGGGACAGACTGATATTCTGCAAAAGGTACAGGGATTAGACTGCTGAGGACTGGGGTAAAGTCATTTTCTTTGATGAATCCCCTTTCCGATTGTTTGGGGCATTCGGAAAAAAGCTTGTCCGGAGAAGACAAGGTGAGCGCTACCATCAGTCCTGTGTCATGCCAACAGTAAAGCATCCTGAGACCATTCACGTGTGGGGTTGCTTTTCAGCCAAGAGAGTGGGCTCACTCACAATTTTGCCTAAGAACACAGCCATGAATAAAGAATGGTACCAAAACATCCTCAGAGAGCAACTTCTCCCAACCATCCAGAAACAGTTTGGTGATGAATAATGCCATAAGGAAAAAGTGATAACAAAGTTGCTCGGGGAACAAAACATTGATATTTTGGGTCCATGGCCAGGAAACTCCCAGACTTTAATCCCATTGAGAACTTGTGGTCAATCCTCAAGAGGCGGGTGGACAAACAAAAACCCACAAATTCTGACAAACTCCAAACATTGATTATGCAAGAATGGGCTGCCATCAGGATGTGGCCCAGAAGTTAATTGATAGCATGCCAGGGCGGATTGCAGAGGTCTTGAAAAGAAGGGTCAACACTGCAAATATTGACCCTTTGCATCCAATTCATGTAATTGTCAATAAAAGCCTTTGACACTTATGAAATGCTTGTAATTATACTTCAGTTTTCCATAGTAACATCTGACACAAATATCTAAAGACACTGAAGCAGCAAACTTTGTGGAAATTAATATTTGTGTCATTCTCAAAACTTTGGCCATGACTGTACACTATTTTAGACCAGGGCCTCAGAACCCTATTCTATATAGTGTACTACTTTAACCTATGAACCCTATTCCCTATATTGTACTACTTTAGACCCAGGGTCCTATAGAACCATTCTATAGTGCACTACTTTAGACCAGGGTTTATACAGGCAATAAGGTGCCAGTTGGAACACACCTAAATTGATAGATACCAGTGGAGCTGTTGAGAGGAGGACGCTCATAAGACAGTAGATGGAACTGTTTCAAACCCCATGGTTTTCATCTGGTTGATACCGCTCCGCTCATTACTGCAAGCCGCCCCTCCCTCACCTGTGTCGTGGTCTTTGGCCATTCAGGATTAAGTGATATGACATGCTATTCTAGAAAATAATTTATCTGTAATTAATATTACCTGATTGAGCTAATCTTCGTGTAAATGTAATTAACTAAAAAGACCGCAAGTACCAATGGGGGGTCAATGTTTATAGAGCCAAGTATCTTCCGAATAAACTCTTGGTAAAGACCTGGTAATATTTGACCTCCAATAGCAGTCAATCATTAATCAGCACCTTATTTCAGTCTCATCTGAACGTCGTAGAATTCTTGGATACTTTCACAAACCCTGGCTAACAAGTTGAATCAGCAATACAAAATTTGGTTTAATTATTTATTTTCTAAATTCCTAAATAATCACACAGAATTACATATACAGAGAATGGATCATACATTGATTACTAATTATGTCATGTAAGAAAACATCCCTGGTGGACTGGAACCTGTATGACGGCTGGTTACACAAAGAAAGGGGTTGGGTTTGAATGAAAGGGCGGGAAGACTGAGGAACAAAGGGATTGATTCTCTATGGGACTACTTTAGACCAGCAATGCTATCGTAAATACAGAATCTTATGCATTCTAAATAACCACCCATTTGGAAAAGTAAAATGCAAGAAATATTTACTCTGAGCTGCGCTTCGATAGGTTGTTCGTAGATGTCACGGTTCATGAATCCACTGCCTCTTTCTCTCTCTCTCTCTCTCTCTCTCTCTCTCTCTCTCTCTCTCTCTCTCCCGTGTTTGTGTGGGCGTGGTTCCCAATCTCGGCCTGATTGTCTGCGCCAGCTGGAATCACTTATCTTCCCTTTATATGTTCTGTAACCAGTGTTTCTTGTTGTCAGATCGTTGTTACTTCCCTGAGGTTGTGTCATGTGTCCGTGCTCTTCTCTCGCCGCCCTTGTGTGGATTATCTGCTGTGCTCCTTCCTACCCATCCGGACACACTCCCCTGTATTTCTCAGCACGCTATCATAGGAAGATGCGCCCTAGTCCCTGGGTCGGATTCCGTCTGAGTACAGTCTGTCTGTCCTGTTGCTGCTGTAAACTGTATTCATTAAACCATCGTTGCTTGCATCTTGCATCCGCCTCTGTATTGTCACAGAACGATCTGACCAGACCATGGATGCAGCGAGTTCAACGAGTCTGACCGAATTCATTTCCCGCAGTATCACGAGAATGGATCTGTAGTAAAACGCCAAATGGATCTACCTCGTGGTCCTCTTCCCCGGGCTCACCAACCAAGGGTAGAGACAGAGATGACCTCGCCTACTGAAATACCGGATTGGGCAAAACCACCAGAAGACGACTCAAGCCAACTAACTATTGAACCTGACTGGTGTCAGGAAGAATCAGCCTCTGCCTCAAGTGACACCTCTGAATGGGAACAGCTGATAGACTCACTGCTGATAGAGTAAGGGCACTGTCATAAACAGAGGCCCATATATGCACAGTAAGAAAAGTGTTTCCTCATTGTTGCTAGAGTAATAGGCTCTGTCATAACCAGAGGCCCATATATGCACTGTAAGAAAAGTTGTAAGAATGTCATCACCCTCTCTGCTCTGAGGGAATGGGAGGAGCAGTGGATCGGGTGCCGAGAATCAAAAGGTATATAAAGAGACATTTGCCATTACTTTGGCGCTGACTTCTTGAATTCTGAATTCATTTAGACAACCATTTGACTTCGGGTAATTGCCACCTGACTCAAATTACTTAAAGATTCTAACTTGCTGGATACCAGGGTAAAAGTCTGTTTACCTATCGACCAGTTGACCCTGTGTGCAGCATACGCTTGGACCGAGTGTACCGCTGTGACAAAGTCTTAATTGACCGAGGAACACTGTAGCACCGGCCGGGTTGCTTGCCCCAGACACTGCGGTAGATCAACGGCAGAATTACCACCTGCTGAGAACGGTTGGAAAATTGTTCGAATCGACTCTGTCTCCGACTGACCCAGTGACACGTGTACTGTTGTAACACAGTGCCTTGCCCTGGAATGGCGGTTGCGGGTTATTTGACAATACTATCCAACCTGAGGGCAGGTTAGAGTACTCAGTCTAACTTGAATCTCGAAATTGAGTTGAACCAAGGATTCCTCATAGGAGAGATCGATTCCTCATAGGAGAGATCGATACATAAACTAAATTCTCAGAACTCTGACCGATTGAAACAGCACTCCTGATCTCGTGGGTCTCCCTGTCATCTTTTAAAGGTGATTAAGTTGAAGTATTATATTTTATTAGAGATAAGTGTTATCATTGTACCAGACATTTTATAGAGCATTAAGGCATTTGCATGTTTTTGAATGTGTGTTTGATTGTAAAAGACAAAAAACAGAGTGTTTTCAAAAATAAACGGTAGTCTTATTTTGTC
Source organism: Oncorhynchus nerka (assembly GCF_034236695.1). NCBI lineage: Eukaryota > Metazoa > Chordata > Actinopteri > Salmoniformes > Salmonidae > Oncorhynchus > Oncorhynchus nerka. Next base: position 2,795,081 of record NC_088397.1, read on the forward strand.
TCGAGTAAACGGTTCTCTCAAAGACAGTTAACGGCACGGGAGATAACAACTCTGACACTCCCCGCTACCGGGACACTGGAAACGGAGATCAGTGCTCTATGACAGAATGAGTTACTATTAAAAGACAAAGAGGAAGGTGTGTCCAGTAGTGATTCATTTAATTGTCTTATCGATCTATCTAAGTTTTATTTTCCAAGCGATACATAGCCGACGGGCAGAGTAGTGAGACTAAGTTGACTAAAGGTCTTCACACTTTAAACTAGATACATCACAGAGGGGAAACACTCAACCACAGGGAAATCATATAGAGACTGGTAGGACTAGTGCTTAATAATAACTCAAGGACCAATTAGTGGTGAAACAAAGAGTCTAGAGGATAAAGGTGGGGTTCACACATCCCAGCTAGAGCTAGACCGTTGAGAGTGACAAGGCAAAAGACCTCTCTACGAGGACAACGCTTCGATATAGAAAGAGAGGCAGGGCTACGCGAGCGGTCCTGGTTATACCGAGATAACCTGAAGTATCTATAGTGCCCTGTCCAATCCAGGGAACGGGACGCTAACCACCTCTAGCAACCCCGCTGCCGGCCAAGGGCGGGGCTGAAGGTTTCGTGATCGCGACAGATCAACAAGAGGAGAACATCTCCAGCACAGGTCGGGCAGTACAAGCCCTTGCGACGCAGGTATCCCAGCTGACCCAACAATTTCAACATCTGAGGGGTCCCGCTGCGCCACCTACACCGGCAGTTCAACCCGCCCCGCCAGAGCCGGATTCCCAGCTAGAGCCACGGCTACCGACACCAGAGGGTTATTCAGGTGATCCTGACTATTGCAGAGCTTTTCTTACGAGATGTTCCATGCATTTCTCGTTGCAGCCACGGACCTTCAACCGTGAACAGTCTAAGGTAGCATTCGTACTCACACTGCTATCAGGCAAAGCGGCTCTTTGGGGAACGGCGGTGTGGGCGAACCAGGACCCATGCTGCACCTCTTTCCAGACACTCTCGAGGAGACGAGAAGGGTCTTCGATCGGGCCGTGGCGTGTAGGGAGGCGGCCAGACTACTCGCTGACCTTCGCCAAGGAGACCGCTTCAGTATCGGAATACTCCATCCAATTCCGCACTCTGGCTGCAGAGTGTCAGTGGAACGAGGAGGCGCAGTGGGACATGTTCCTGCATGGGCTGGAGGACCGGATCCAGAAGGAGATTTATGTTCTGGACCTTCCCAGGAGTTTAAATGGACGTGTTGGCCACCGAGCATGCCCTAACAGACCGTATAACGACACGGAGGGCTGGCATGCCAGCGGCGGGAACACGGCCAGTTCAGCCTCCGCTCACGAACCCATGCAGCTGGGGAGAGCTCGCCTCTCCCGGGAAGAGAGGGAGAGGCGGAGATCCCAAGGACTCTGTCTCTACTGTGGTAGAGCGGGCCACTTTATCCACTCCTGCCCGGTAAAAGATTAGGCCCGGTAGTAAGCATGAGGCTACTATCGGGTGGTGTCACCACAGAGAAGACCTCATCATCTACTCTCCTCCCGGTAAGACTAAGATGGGCCACCCACACGCACGACACCCAAGCCTTACTGGACTCAGGAGCAGAGGGAAATTTCATGGACTTCAAGCTCGCTCACAAACTCCAGATTCCTATCACCTCACTCACGCACAAGATATCCGTCAACGCTCTCAATGGTCAAGAACTCCCCAACATTTCTCACACCACTGAACCTATCACACTCATCACTTCTGGCAATCACACTGAGACACTATCATTTCTACTCATGGACTCACCCCTTGCACCATTAGTTCTCGGCCACCCTTGGCTCACCCAACACAAC
>NC_088397.1:2802413-2811489 GCF_034236695.1 Oncorhynchus nerka
GGATGGAGGAAGATAGGGTACAGGAAGGATCTCAATAATCTAGTGCTGATTTAAAGGGTTCCTCTCTAGAAGGTGGAGAATAAACCCTGTAGTTGGGCATAAAATCCTCAAGATGTGGGTTATGAACTCTAGAAGTGGAAGAAACCCCTAAGAAGGGTATGAACTCGTGGGGATGAGTGAAGAGGGGTACAGGGAAGGGATCCCCAATAATCTAGAGATAATGTAAATGTCAACAAGGATCACAGGACGACAGAGGACCAGAGAAGACAGACTGAATCTCTGTTACCATAACAACATGTGAACCTGAAGCAGGACGACGGGGAAGACAGACTGAATCTCTGTTACCATAACAACATGTGAACCTGAAGCAGGACGACAGAGAAGACAGACTGAATCTCTGTTACCATAACAACATCTGAACCTGAAGCAGGACGACAGAGGACCGGAGAAGACAGACTGAATCTCTGTTACCATAACAACATGTGAACCTGAAGCAGGACGACAGAGGACCAGAGAAGACAGACTGAATCTCTGTTACCATAACAACATGTGGACCTGAAGCAGGACGACAGAGGACCAGAGAAGACAGAATGAATCTCTGTTACCATAACAACATGTGGACCTGAAGCAGGACGACAGAGGACCAGAGAAGACAGACTGAATCTCTGTTACCATAACAACATGTGAACCTGAAGCAGGACGACCGAGGACCGGAGAAGACAGACTGAATCTCTGTTACCATAACAACATGTGAACCTGAAGAAATCTCCTGGAGATGTGGGTATGAAATCCCCTGTAGAAGTGGGTATGAATTCCCCTGTAGAAGTGGGTATGAAATCCCCTGTAGAAGTGGGTATGAAATCCCCTGTAGAAGTGGGTATGAAATCCCCTGTAGAAGTGGGTATGAAATCCCCTCTAGAAGTGGGTATGAAATCCCCTGTAGAAGTGGGTATGAAATCCCCTCTAGAAGTGGATATTAAATCCCCTGGAGAAGTGGGTATGAAATCCCCTGTAGAAGTGGGTATGAAATCCCCTGTAGAAGTGGGTATGAAATCCCCTGTAGAAGTGGGTATGAAATCCCCTGTAGAAGTGGGTATGAAATCCCCTCTAGAAGTGGGTATGAAATCCCCTGTAGAAGTGGGTATGAAATCCCCTCTAGAAGTGGATATTATTCTTCCAGAAATTACTATGTATATCCACAACTGCTAGCTATCCAATATTAGACAGGTATCCTCCCCCACATTTTCCCCTGTAGAAGTGGGTATGAAATCCTGTAGAAGTGGGTAAATCCCCTTAAGAAAAATCCCCTCTACAATAAATCCCCTGTAGCATGGGTATGAAATCCCCCAGGAAGTGGGTATGAAATCCCCCTTAAGTGTGATGAAAACCTTAGAAGTGTATGAAATCCCCTTAAGATGTTAACAAGTAAATCCCCTGTAAAGTGGGTATGAAATCCCTACTCAAGGAACCCGTCTCAGCTTCTTCCTTTCTGTCTCCTCTGGAATCAGTTATCTCTCAAATATAGAAATGTAACCTCAAATGTTTTGAAACAAAATTGCTAAACATCTTTATCAACCATTACTGTATCCCAGAAACAGGAACGTTCCCAGAACATTAGCTAAGATTCCTATTAACTGCTAGCTATCTAATATTAGGACAGTATCCCCTCCCCCATATTTTCTCCGTGATCTGCAACATCAGGTGAATATTTCATTTACAAAACATTCTAGGCAATAAATAGCATGACTCTGACCATTTTTTTGTGTGGGATGAAAACATTTGTGACCTAATGAATATTCCGGGAACCAATGTTGGTTTTCTGGGATGTTTCTATGGATATCTTATCCTCCGGGTACTGACATCAAATCTTTGAAACAAAATGTGCTAAACATTTACCAAACATTAGGCAGAAACCATAACACATATTCACAGCCTATATAAAGCGTAAGAGAGAAAGGGGGAATACCCTAGTCAGCAACCTCCCGGTACTGACCCTAAAGAGAGAAAGGGGGAAACCTAGGCAGCGGGTACTGACCTAACTCTGTGAGAGAAAGGGGGATACTAGGCAGCAACCTCCCGGGTACTGACCTAACTCTGTGAGAGAAAGGGGATACCTAGTCAGCAACCTCCCGGGTACTGTGTCAGAGAAAGGGGAAACCTAGGCAGCAACCTCCCGGGTACTGACCTAACTCTGTGAGAGAAAGGGGGGATACCTAGTCAGCAACCTTCTGACCTAACTCTGTGAGAGAAAGGGGATACCTAGTCAGCAACCTCCTGGGTACTGAGCCTAACTCTGTGAGAGAAAGGGGGATACCTAGGCAGCAACCTCCCGGGTACTGACCTAACTCTGTGAGAGAAAGGGGGGATACCTAGTCAGCAACCTCCCGGGTACTGACCTAATTCTGTCAGAGAAAGGGGGAAAACCTAGTCAGCAACCTCCCGGGTACTGACCTAACTCTGTGAGAGAAAGGGGGATACCTAGTCAGCAACCTTCTGACCTAACTCTGTGAGAGAAAGGGGATACCTAGTCAGCAACCTCCTGGTACTGACCTAACTCTGTGAGAGAAAGGGGGAATACCTAGTCAGCAACCTCCTGACCTAACTCTGAGAGAAAGGGGGGGATACCTAGTCAGCAACCTCCCCAAGCCCTAATTCTGTCAGAGAAAGGGGAAAACCTAGTCAGCAACCTCCTGACCTAACTCTGTGAGAGAAAGGGGGGATACCTAGTCAGCAACCTCCTGACCTAACTCTGTGAGAGAAAGGGGGATACCTAGTCAGCAACCTCCCGGGTACTGACCTAACTCTGTGAGAGAAAGGGGGGATACCTAGTCAGCAACCTCCCGGGTACTGACCTAACTCTGTGAGAAAGGGGGAAACCTAGTCAGCAACCTCGGTACTGACCTAACTCTGTGAGAGAAAGGGGGATACCTAGTCAGCAACCTCGGTACTGACCTAACTCTGTGAGAGAAAGGGGATACCTAGTCAACAACCTCCCGGTACTGACCTAACTCTGTGAGAGAAAGGGGGGATACCTAGTCAGCAACCTCCCGGGTACTGACCTAACTCTGTGAGAGAAAGGGGGGATACCTAGTCAGCAACCTCCCGGGTACTGACCTAACTCTGTGAGAGAAAGGGGGAAAACCTAGGCAGCAACCTCCCGGGTACTGACCTAACTCTGTGAGAGAAAGGGGGGATACCTAGTCAGCAACCTTCTGACCTAACTCTGTGAGAGAAAGGGGGATACCTAGTCAGCAACCTCCCGGGTACTGACCTAACTCTGAGAGAAAGGGGGATACCTAGGCAGCAACCTCCCGGTACTGACCTAACTCTGTGAGAGAAAGGGGGATACCTAGTCAGCAACCTCCCGGGTACTGACCTAATTCTGTCAGAGAAAGGGGGAAAACCTAGTCAGCAACCTCCCGGGTACTGACCTAACTCTGTGAGAGAAAGGGGGATACCTAGTCAGCAACCTTCTGACCTAACTCTGTGAGAGAAAGGGGGATACCTAGTCAGCAACCTCCTGGGTACTGACCTAACTCTGTGAGAGAAAGGGGGAATACCTAGTCAGCAACCTCCTGACCCTAACTCTGTGAGAGAAAGGGGGATACCTAGTCAGCAACCTCCCGGTACTGACCTAATTCTGTCAGAGAAAGGGAAAACCTAGTCAGCAACCTCGGGTACTGACCTAACTCTGTGAGGAGAAAGGGGGATACCTAGTCAGCAACCTCCTGACCTAACTCTGTGAGAGAAAGGGGATACCTAGTCAGCAACCTCCTGGGTACTGACCTAACTCTGTGAGAGAAAGGGGAATACCTAGTCAGCAACCTCTCTGACCTAACTCTGTGAGAGAAGGGGGATACCTAGTCAGCAACCTCGGGTACTGACCTAACTCTGTGAGAGAAAGGGGGAATACCTAGTCAGTTGACCTAACTGAAAGGGGGATACCTGTCAACAACCTCCCAACTGACCCTAATTCTGTCAGAGAAAGGGAGGCCTAGTCAGCAACCTCAAAGAGAAAGGGGAATACCTAGTCAGCAACCTCTGACCTAACTCTGTCACCTGAAAGGGGGTCTAGTCAGCAACCTTTAACCTGACAGAAAGGGAAAAACCTCTGAAGTGTAAAGAGGGGGATAGTCCCAGCTGAATGTGTTCACCTGAAAGTCAGAATCAGGGGGGCTGCCTTAATGGACATCCACGGGCGCCCGGGGAACAGTGGGTTAACTGCCTTGCTCCAGGGGGGCAGAACGGCAGATTTGTACCTTGTCAGTTCGGGATTCGATCCAGCAACCTCCCGGGTACTGACCTAACTCTGTAACCACTATATAGCTGTATAGAAATACATATGTGTTACTAGTTAAGGCCTGAATACACTACATACTCCGTGCAGAATTACATTCACAATCTGCATCTGTTACGAGAATAATAGTCGTTTAAAACCGTTAAAGTTTATATTTTCCCAGAGAACCAAAAAACACTACTAGGGACATAAAACCAACACATTAAACTGCACTTGAAGACCAATCAAAAATGCACCAAACATAAAACATCATAAATACAAATTCCCAATCAAGCCAACGGGTCCAAATACCAGCAAGATTGCTGTTACAGTGCTTCACTGGCTAATAGAAGTCACATGGGTCCACTGTTTTGCATGGAGTGGGGAATGAATGAACCAGAATGGATTTCATGCACTCAAACACACACACACACACACACACCCGACATACATCACACACACACACACCATACATCACACACACACACACACACGAGATACATCACACACACACACACACACACACACACACACACACACACACACACACACACACACACACACAGGGAATATGTTGCATATTCATTGAGACATCAATTATTTATCGTTCGTGACACAATGACTTTGTTCATTACTGCTTGGTTCCAGACAGTAGAAAATGGCACATGCCGTTCACTAAATTATATATTAGAGTCTGGAATGACAATAGTATAACAAACGAGGTCTTACCATGCAATCATGTCCTTTAGGGATGTCATTTTTACTGGAAAAATTCTTTAATAATACCAACAACAGAAAATACTTATTTAATCTTATTTATTTTTCGATTTTTAAAATATACTGTATTAATACATGTAATATTACTTCTTGTTTGTTTGATACTATTTTTTTTGCGTAGTAATACTGAGACCAAATATATGTTATAAGCCAGCAAGAATCGATGATAATAATAAATATTAATAATACGTAATAATAATCAATAATAATAATAAATATTAAATAACACAAAATAATAATATTAAATAATATAAATATATCATAAATATAACAAATAATTAATAATAAATAATAATAATAATAATAACTATTGAATAATACACAATAATAATAAGAAATATTAAATAACATATATAATAATAATAATAATAATAATAACTATTGAATAATACAAAATAAAACATAAAAAATAATATTAATAAAATAATAAAAATAAAATAATAATAATAATAATAATACTATTCATTAATAAATAACAATAATACGTAGTAATAATAATAATTATACATAAAAAATAGCAAATATTAATAATAATTATATAATATAATATAATAACAATTATAATACATAATAATAATAAATAGTAAATAATAATAAAAATAATAAATAATAATTATAATAATAAATGTATATACACACACACACACACACACACACACACACACACACACACACACACACACACACACACACACACACACACACACACACACACACACACACACACACACACACAAATAAGCACACACACATTCACACATTCTCTAAAACCCTAATAAACCCCATCTCCATCTCTAACACCCTAATAAAACCCATCCCTGTCCACAACACCCTAACAAAACCCATCCCTGTCTATAACACCCTAACAAAACCCATCCCCTTCCACAACACCCTAACAAAACCCATCCCTGTCCACAACACCCTAATAAAACCCATCCCTGTCTCTAACACCCTAACAAACCCATCCCTGTCCACAACACCCTAACAAACCCATCCCTGTCTCTAACACCCCAACAAACCCATCCCCTTCCACAACACCCTAACAAAACCCATCCCCTTCATAACACCCCAACAAAACCCATCCCTGTCCACAACACCCCAACAAAACCCATCCCTGTCCACAACACCTAACAAACCCATCCCTGTCCACAACACCCTAACAAAACCCATCCCTGTCCACAACACCTAATAAAACCCATCTCCATCTCTAATGACCCTAACAAAACCCATCCCTGTCTTTAACACCCTAACAAAACCCATCCCTGTCCACAACACCCTAACAAAACCCATCCTGTCTATAACACCCTAACAAAACCCATCCCTGTCCACAACACCCTAATAAAACCCATCCCTGTCTCTAACACCCTAACAAAACCCATCCCTGTCCACAACACCCTAACAAAACCCATCCCTGTCCACAACACCCTAACAAAACCAACCTGTCTCTAACACCTAACCAAAACCAAATCTGTCTCTAACATCTAATAAACCCATCCCTGTCTCTAACACTAACAAACCCATCCTGTCCACAACACCTAACAAAACCCATCCTGTCTCTAACACCCAAACAAGACCCATCCCTGTCTCTAACACCCAAACAAGACCCATCCTTGTCTCTAAACACCCAAAACAAGACCCATCCTTGTCTCTAACACCCAAACAAAACCCATCTCTGTCTCTAAAACCCTAACAAACCCATCCCTGTCTCTAACACCCTAACAAACCCATCCCTGTCTCTAACACCCTAATAAAAACCCATCCCTGTCCACAACACCTAACAAACCCATCCCCTGTCCACAACACCCAACAAACCCATCACTATCTAACACCCTATAAAACCCATCCCTGTCCACAACACCCTAACAAAACCCATCCCTGTCCACAACACCTTAACAAAACCCATCCCTGTCTCTAACACCCTAACAAAACCCATCCCCGTCCACAACACCTTAACAAGACCCATCCCTGTCTCTAACACCCTAACAAACCCATCCCGTCCACAACACCTAACAAACCCATCACTCTCTCTAACACCTAAACAAAAAAAACCCATCCCTGTCTCTAACACCCTAACAAAACCCATCCCTGTCTCTAACACCCTAACAAAACCATCCCTGTCTCCTTTAAACAAACCATCCCCGATCACAACATGAAGGCCATCCCTGTCTCTAACACCTAACAAGGTAAAGCCTATCCACAACACCTAACAAAACCCATCCTATCATATAACACTATAAAACCTTCCATCCCGTCCACAACACCCTAATAAACCATCCCTGTCTATAACACCCTAACAAAACCCATCTCTGTCTATAACATCATACAAGGCCATCCTGTCTCTAACACCCTAATAAAACCCCATCTCCATCTCTAACACCCCTAATAAAACCCATCTCCATCTCAACACCCTAACAAAACCCATCCCCTGTCTCTAACACCCTAACAAACCCATCCCGTCCACAACACCTAACTAAAACCCATCTCCTCTCTAACACCCTAACAAAACCCATCCCCATATTCACAACACCCAAATAAAACCCATCTCCATCTCACCCTCAAAACCCATCCTGTCTCTAACACCCTAACAAAGGCCCGTCCTGTCTCTAATAACTTGCCCAAATAGGACCCATCCACTGTCTCTAACTGCCCAAACCAGGCCATCCTGTCCTGTGCCCTAACAAAGACCAAGTCCCTGTCTCCTGACATGGAAACCAGGACCCGTCCCTGTCTCTGTTGCCCAAATAGGACCAATCCTTGTCTCTAACATGAGCCAGGACACATCCCTGTCTCTAACACCCGACAAAATGATCTTAATCTCTAGCACCTAACAAAATCCCATCCTGTCTCTAACACCCTAACAAGACCATCCCTGTGCCTGTGCCTATTAAAGACCATCCCTGTCTCTAACACCCAAATAGGACCCATCCACCATCTCTAACACCCAAACCAGAGGACCCGTCCTTGTCTCTAACACCCAAACAAGACCCATCCTTGTCTCTAACACCCAAACAAAACCCATCTCTGTCTCTAACACCCTAACAAAACCCATCCCTGTCTCTAACACCCTAACAAAACCCATTCCTGTCTCTAACACCCAAACAAGACCCATCCCTGTCTCTAACACTCAAACAAGACCCATCCCTGTCTCTAACACCCTAACAAAACCCATCCCTGTCCACAACACCCTAGCAAAACCCATCCCTGTCTCTAACACCCAAACAAGACCCATCCCTGTCTCTAACACCCAAACAAGACCCATCCTTGTCTCTAACACCCAAACAAGACCCATCCTTGTCTCTAACACCCAAACAAAACCCATCTCTGTCTCTAACACCCTAACAAAACCCATCCCTGTCTCTAACACCCTAACAAAACCCATTCCTGTCTCTAACACCCAAACAAGACCCATCCCTGTCTCTAACACCCAAACAAGACCCATCCTTGTCTCTAACACCCAAACAAGACCCATCCCTGTCTCTAACACCCTAACAAAACCCATCCCTGTCTATAACACCCTAACAAAACCCATCCCTGTCCACAACACCCTAATAAAACCCATCTCCATCTCTAACACCCTAATAAAACCCATCCCTGTCCACAACACCCTAACAAAACCCATCCCTGTCCACAACACCCTAACAAAACCCATCCCTGTCCACAACACCCTAATAAAACCCATCCCTGTCCACAACACCCTAACAAAACCCATCCCTGTCTATAACACCCTAACAAAACCCATCCCCGTCCACAACACCTTAACAAAACCCATCACTCTCTCTAACACCCTAACAAAACCCATCCCTGTCCACAACACCCTAACAAAACCCATCCCTGTCTCTAACACCCAAACAAGACCCATCACTGTCTCTAACACCCAAACAAGACCCATCCTTGTCTCCAACACCCTAACAAAACCCATCCCTGTCTATAACACCCTAACAAAACCCATCCCTGTCTCCAACACCCTAACAAAACCCATCCACGTCCACAACACCAGCAATACGTAACTGAACGAAGCGACAT
>NC_088397.1:2811989-2827714 GCF_034236695.1 Oncorhynchus nerka
TGTTAGGGTGTTAGAGACAGGGATGGGTTTTGTTAGGGTGTTAGAGACAGGGATGGGTTTTGTTAGGGTGTTAGAGACAGGGATGGGTTTTGTTAGGGTGTTAGAGACAGGGATGGGTTTTGTTAGGGTGTTATAGACAGGGATGGGTTTTGTTAGGGTGTTAGAGACAGGGATGGGTTTTGTTAGGGTGTTAGAGACAGGGATGGGTTTTGTTAGGGTGTTATAGACAGGGATGGGTGTTGTTAGGGTGTTGTGGACAGGGATGGGTTTTGTTAGGGTGTCATAGAAGGGGATTGGTTTTGTTAGGGTGTTAGAGACAGGGATGGGTTTTGTTAGGGTGTTAGAGACAGGGATGGGTTTTGTTAGGGTGTTAGAGACAGGGATGGGTTTTGTTAGGGTGTTAGAGATGGAGATGGGTTTTGTTAGGGTGTTGTGGACAGGGATGGGTTTTGTTAGGGTGTTATAGACAGGGATGGGTTTTGTTAAGGTGTTGTGGACAGGGATGGGTTTTGTTAGGGTGTTAGAGATGGAGATGGGTTTTATTAGGGTGTTAGAGATTGAGATGGGTTTTGTTAGGGTGTTGTGGAAGGGGATGGGTTTTATTAGGGTGTTATAGACAGGGATGGGTTTTATTAGGGTGTTATAGATGGAGATGGGTTTTATTAGGGTGTTAGAGACAGGGATGGGTTTTGTTAAGGTGTTAGAGACAGGGATGGGTTTTGTTAGGGTGTTAGAGACAGGGATGGGTTTTATTAGGGTGTTAGAGACAGGGATGGGTTTTGTTAGGGTGTTAGAGACAGGGATGGGTTTTGTTAGGGTGTTATAGACAGGGATGGGTTTTGTTAGGGTGTTAGAGACAGGGATGGGTTTTATTAGGGTGTTGTGGACAGGGATGGGTTTTGTTAGGGTGTTATAGACAGGGATGGGTGTTGTTAGGGTGTTGTGGACAGGGATGGGTTTTGTTAGGGTGTCATAGAAGGGGATTGGTTTTGTTAGGGTGTTAGAGACAGGGATGGGTTTTGTTAGGGTGTTAGAGACAGGGATGGGTTTTGTTAGGGTGTTATAGACAGGGATGGGTTTTGTTAGGGTGTTAGAGACAGGGATGGGTTTTGTTAGGGTGTTAGAGACAGGGATGGGTTTTGTTAGGGTGTTAGAGATGGAGATGGGTTTTGTTAGGGTGTTAGAGACAGGGATGGGTTTTGTTAGGGTGTTAGAGATGGAGATGGGTTTTGTTAGGGTGTTAGAGACAGGGATGGGTTTTGTTAAGGTGTTGTGGACAGGGATGGGTTTTGTTAGGGTGTTAGAGAGAGTAATGGGTTTTGTTAGGGTGTTGTAGAAGGGGATGGGTTTTGTTAGGGTGTTGTGGAAGGGGATGGGTTTTGTTAGGGTGTTAGAGACAGGGATGGGTCTTGCTTGGGTGTTATAGACAGGGATGGGTTTTATTAGGGTGTTGTGGACGTGGATGGGTTTTGTTAGGGTGTTATAGACAGGGATGGGTTTTGTTAGGGTGTTGTGGACAGGGATGGGTTTTGTTAGGGTGTTATAGACAGGGTTTTATTAGACAGGGATGGGTTTTATTAAGGGTGTTGGAGACAAGTTTGTTTGTTTGGGTGTTAGAACAGGGATGGGTTTGTTAGGGTGTTAGAGATGGAGATGGGATTTATTAGGTGTTAGAGACAGGGATGGGTTTTTATTAGGATGTTATAGACAGGGATGGGTTTGTTAGGGTGTTATAGACAGGGATGGGTTTTGTTAGGGTGTTGTGGAGTGGATGGGTTTTTGTTAGGGTGTTGGAGACAGGGATGGGTTTTTTAGGGTGTTATAGACAGGGATGGGTTTTGTTAGGGTGTTAGAGACAGGGATGGGTCTTGTTAAAAATGTTAGAGACAGGATGGGTTTGTTTGGTGTTAGAGACAGGGATGGGTTTTGTTAGGGTGTTGTGGACAGGGATGGGTTTTGTTAGGGTGTTAGAGAGAGTGATGGGTTTTTATTAAGTGTTGACAGGGATGGGTTTTATTAGGGTGTTATAGACAGGGATGGGTTTTGTTAGGGTGTTGTGGACAGGGATGGGTTTTATTAGGGTGTTGTGGACAGGGATGGGTTTTATTAGGGTGTTGTGGACAGGGATGGGTTTTGTTAGGTTGACAGGATGGGTTTTATTAGGGTGTTAGAGATGGAGATGGGTTTTATTAGGGTGTTGTGGACAGGATTGGGTTTTGTTAGGGTGTTAGAAAGACAGGGATGGGTTTTGTTTAGAGACAGAGATGGGTCTTGTTAGGGTGTTAGACAAGGATGGGTCTTGTTTGGGTGTTAGAGACAGGAATGGGTTTTGTTAGGGTGTTAGAGACAGGATGGGTTTTGTTAGGGTGTTAGAGACAGAGATGGGTTTATTTGGGTGTTAGAGACAAGGATGGGTCTTGTTTGGGTGTTAGAGACAAGGATGGGTCTTGTTTGGGTGTTAGAGACAGGGATGGGTCTTGTTTGGGTGTTAGAGACAGGGATGGGTTTTGCTTAGGGTGTTGTGGACAGGGATGGGTTTTGTTAGGGTGTTAGAGACAGGGATGGGTCTTGTTTGAGTGTTAGAGACAGGGATGGGTCTTGTTTGGGTGTTAGAGACAGGAATGGGTTTTGTTAGGGTGTTAGAGACAGGGATGGGTTTTGTTAGGGTGTTAGAGACAGAGATGGGTTTTGTTTGGGTGTTAGAGACAAGGATGGGTCTTGTTTGGGTGTTAGAGACAAGGATGGGTCTTGTTTGGGTGTTAGAGACAGGGATGGGTCTTGTTTGGGTGTTAGAGACAGGGATGGGTTTTGCTAGGTGTTGTGGACAGGGATGGGTTTTGTTAGGGTGTTAGAGACAGGGATGGTTTGTTAGGGTGTTAGAGACAGAGATGGTTTTGTTTGGGTGTTAGAGACAGGATGGGTCTTGTTTGGATGTTAGAGACAAGGATGGGTCTTGTTTGGGTGTTAGAGACAGGGATGGGTCTTGTTTGGGTGTTAGAGACAGGGATGGGTTTTGTTAGGGTGCTGTGGACAGGGATGGGTTTTGTTTGGGTGTTAGAGACAGTGATGGGTCTTGTTTGGGTGTTAGAGACAGGGATGGGTTTTGTTAGGGTGTTAGAGAGTGATGGGTTTTGTTTGGGTGTTAGAGACAGGGATGGGTTTGTTAGGGTGTTAGAGACAGGATGGGTTTTGTTAGGGTTTAGAGACAGAGATGGGTTTTGTTTGGGTGTTGTGGACGGGGATGGGTTTTGTTAGGGTGTTAGAGAGAGTGATGGGTTTTGTTAAGGTGTTGTGGACAGGGATGGGTTTTGTTAGGTGTTAGAGACAGGGATGGGTTTTGTTAGGGTGTTGGAGACAGGGATGGGTTTGTTAGGGTGTTAGAGATGGAGATGGGATTTATTAGGGTGTTAGAGACAGGGATGGGTTTTGTAAGGGTGTTATAGACAGAGATGGGTTTTGTTAGGGTGTTATAGACAGGGATGGGTTTTATTAGGGTGTTGTGGACGTGGATGGGTTTGTTAGGGTGTTATAGACAGGGATGGGTTTTGTTAGGGTGTTGTGGACAGGGATGGGTTTTGTTAGGGTGTTAGAGACAGGGATGGTTTGTTAAGGTGTTGTGGACGGATGGGTTTTGTTAGGGTGTTAGAGACAGGGATGGGTTTTGTTAGGTGTTAGAGACAGGGATGGGTTTTGTTAGGGTGTTAGAGACAGGGATGGGTTTTGTTAGGGTGTTAGAGACAGTGATGGGTTTTGTTAAGGTGTTGTGGACGGGGATGGGTTTTGTTAGGGTGTTAGAGACAGGGATGGGTCTTGTTAAGGTGTTGTGGACAGGGATGGGTTTTGTTAGGGTGTTAGAGACAGGGATGGGTTTTGTTAAGGTGTTGTGGACAGGGATGGGTTTTGTTAGGGTGTTGTGGACAGGGATGGGTTTTATTAGGTGTTAGAGAGAGGGATGGGTTTTGTTAGGGTGTTGTGGACGGGATGGGTTTTATTAGGGTGTTGTGGACAGGGATGGGTTTTATTAGGGTGTTAGAGACAGGATGGGTTTTGTTAGGGTGTTAGAGACAGGGATGGGTTTTGTTAGGGTTTTAGAGACAGAGATGGGTTTTTTTGGGTGTTAGAGACAAGGATGGGTCTTGTTTGGGTGTTAGAGACAGGAATGGTTTTGTTAGGGTGTTAGAGACAGGATGGGTTTGTTAGGGTGTTAGAGACAGAGATGGGTTTTGTTTGGGTGTTAGAGACAAGGATGGGTCTTGTTTGGGTGTTAGAGACAAGGATGGGTCTTGTTTGGGTGTTAGAGACAGGATGGGTCTTGTTTGGGTGTTAGAGACAGGGATGGGTTTTGCTTAGGGTGTTGTGGACAGGGATGGGTTTTGTTAGGGTGTTAGAGACAGGGATGGGTCTTGTTTGAGTGTTAGAGACAGGGATGGGTCTTGTTTGGGTGTTAGAGACAGGAATGGGTTTTGTTAGGGTGTTAGAGACAGGGATGGGTTTTGTTAGGGTGTTAGAGACAGAGATGGGTTTTGTTTGGGTGTTAGAGACAAGGATGGGTCTTGTTTGGGTGTTAGAGACAAGGATGGGTCTTGTTTGGGTGTTAGAGACAGGGATGGGTCTTGTTTGGGTGTTAGAGACAGGGATGGGTTTTGCTAGGGTGTTGTGGACAGGGATGGGTTTTGTTAGGGTGTTAGAGACAGGGATGGGTTTTGTTAGGGTGTTAGAGACAGAGATTGGTTTTGTTTGGGTGTTAGAGACAGGGATGGGTCTTGTTTGGATGTTAGAGACAAGGATGGGTCTTGTTTGGGTGTTAGAGACAGGGATGGGTCTTGTTTGGGTGTTAGAGACAAGGATGGGTCTTGTTTGGGTGTTAGAGACAAGGATGGGTCTTGTTTGGGTGTTAGAGACAGGGATGGGTCTTGTTTGGGTGTTAGAGACAGGGATGGGTTTTGCTAGGGTGTTGTGGACAGGGATGGGTTTTGTTAGGGTGTTAGAGACAGGGATGGGTTTTGTTAGGGTGTTAGAGACAGAGATGGTTTTATTTGGGTGTTAGAGACAGGATGGGTCTTGTTTGGATGTTAGAGACAAGGATGGGTCTTGTTTGGGTGTTAGAGACAGGGATGGGTCTTGTTTGGGTGTTAGAGACAGGGATGGGTTTTGTTAGGGTGTTGTGGACAGGGATGGGTTTTGTTTGGGTGTTAGAGACAGTGATGGGTCTTGTTTGGGTGTTAGAGACAGGGATGGGTTTTGTTAGGGTGTTAGAGAGAGTGATGGGTTTTGTTAGGGTGTTAGAGACAGGGATGGGTTTTGTTAGGGTGTTAGGAGACAGGGATGGGTTTTGTTAGGGTTTAGAGACAGGATGGGTTTTGTTTGGGTGTTGTGGACAAGATGGGTTTTGTTAGGGTGTTAGAGAGAGTGATGGGTTTTGTTAAGGTGTTGTGGACGGGGATGGGTTTTGTTAGGGTGTTAGAGACAGGGATGGGTTTTGTTAGGGTGTTGGAGACAGGGATGGGTTTTGTTAGGGTGTTAGAGATGGAGATGGGATTTATTAGGGTGTTAGAGACAGGGATGGGTTTTGTAAGGATGTTATAGACAGAGATGGGTTTTGTTAGGGTGTTATAGACAGGGATGGGTTTTATTAGGGTGTTGTGGACGTGGATGGGTTTTGTTAGGGTGTTATAGACAGGATGGGTTTTGTTAGGGTTGTGTTGGGTTTGTTAGGGTGTTAGAGACAGGATGGGTTTTGTTAAGGTGTTGTGGAGTGGGTTTTGTTAGGGTGTTAGAGACAGGGATGGGTTTTGTTAGGGTGTTAGAGACAGGGATGGGTTTTGTTAGGGTGTTAGAGACAGGGATGGGTTTTGTTAGGGTGTTAGAGAGAGGGATGGGTTTTGTTAAGGTGTTGTGGACGGGGATGGGTTTTGTTAGGGTGTTAGAGACAGGATGGGTCTTGTTAAGGTGTTGTGGACGGGGATGGGTTTTGTTAGGGTGTTAGAGACAGGGATGGGTTTTGTTAGGGGTTTGTGGACAGGGATGGGTTTTGTTAGGGTGTTGTGGACAGGGATGGGTTTTGTAAGGATGTTAGAGACAGGGATGGGTTTTGTTAGGGTGTTAGAGACAGGGATGGGTTTTGTTAGGGTTTTAGAGACAGGATGGGTCTTGTTTGGGTGTTAGAGACAGGGATGGGTTTTGTTAGGTGTTGTGGACAGGGATGGGTTTTGTTAGGGTGTTAGAGACAGGGATGGGTTTTGTTAGGGTGTTAGAGACAGAGATTGGTTTTGTTTGGGTGTTAGAGACAGGATGGGTTTGTTTGGATGTTAGAGACAAGGATGGGTCTTGTTTGGGTGTTAGAGACAGGGATGGGTCTTGTTTGGGTGTTAGAGACAGGGATGGGTTTTGTTAGGGTGTTGTGGACAGGGATGGGTTTTGTTTGGGTGTTAGAGACAGTGATGGGTCTTGTTTGGGTGTTAGAGACAGGGATGGGTTTTGTTAGGGTGTTAGAGAAGAGTGATGGGTTTGTTTGGTGTTAGAGACAGGGATGGGTTTGTTAGGGTGTTAGAGACAGGGATGGGTTTTAGGGTTTTAGAGACAGAGATGGGTTTTGTTTGGGTGTTGTGGACGGGGATGGGTTTTGTTAGGGTGTTAGAGAGAGTGATGGGTTTTGTTAAGGTGTTGTGGACGGGGATGGGTTTTGTTAGGGTGTTAGAGACAGGGATGGGTTTTGTTAGGGTGTTGGAGACAGGGATGGGTTTTGTTAGGGTGTTAGAGATGGAGAAGGGATTTATTAGGGTGTTAGAGACAGGGATGGGTTTGTAAGGATGTTATAGACAGGATGGGTTTTGTTAGGTGTTATAGACAGGGATGGGTTTTATTAGGGTGTTGTGGACGTGGATGGGTTTTGTTAGGGTGTTATAGACAGGGATGGGTTTTGTTAGGGTGTTGTGGACAGGGATGGGTTTGTTAGGGTGTTAGAGACAGGGATGGGTTTTGTTAAGGTGTTGTGGACAGGGATGGGTTTTGTTAGGGTGTTAGAGACAGGGATGGGTTTTGTTAGGGTGTTAGAGACAGGGATGGGTTTTGTTAGGGTGTTAGAGACAGGGATGGGTTTGTTAGGGTGTTAGAGAGACAGATGGGTTTTGTTAAGGTGTTGTGGACGGGGATGGGTTTTGTTAGGGTGTTAGAGACAGGGATGGGTCTTGTTAAGGTGTTGTGGACGGGGATGGGTTTTGTTAGGGTGTTAGAGACAGGATGGGTTTTGTTAAGGTGTTGTGGACTTGGGTTTTGTTAGGGTGTTGTGGACAGGGATGGGTTTTATTAGGGTGTTAGAGAGAGGAGATGGGTTTTGTTAGGTGTTGTGGACGGGGATGGGTTTTGTTAGGGTGTTTGGACAGGATGGGTTTTATTAGGGTGTTAGAGACAGGGATGGGTTTTGTTAGGGTGTTAGAGACAGGGATGGGTTTTGTTAGGGTTTTAGAGACAGAGATGGGTTTTGTTTGGGTGTTAGAGACAAGGATGGGTCTTGTTTGGGTGTTAGAGACAGGAATGGGTTTTGTTAGGGTGTTAGAGACAGGGATGGGTTTTGTTAGGGTGTTAGAGACAGAGATGGGTTTTGTTTGGGTGTTAGAGACAAGGATGGGTCTTGTTTGGGTGTTAGAGACACAAGGATGGGTCTTGTTTGGGTGTTAGAGACAGGGATGGGTCTTGTTTGGGTGTTAGAGACAGGGATGGGTTTTGCTAGGGTGTTGTGGACAGGGATGGGTTTTGTTAGGGTGTTAGAGACAGGGATGGGTCTTGTTTGAGTGTTAGAGACAGGGATGGGTCTTGTTTGGGTGTTAGAGACAGGAATGGGTTTTGTTAGGGTGTTAGAGACAGGGATGGGTTTTGTTAGGGTGTTAGAGACAGAGATGGGTTTTGTTTGGGTGTTAGAGACAAGGATGGGTCTTGTTTGGGTGTTAGAGACAAGGATGGGTCTTGTTTGGGTGTTAGAGACAGGGATGGGTCTTGTTTGGGTGTTAGAGACAGGGATGGGTTTTGCTAGGGTGTTGTGGACAGGGATGGGTTTTGTTAGGGTGTTAGAGACAGGGATGGGTTTTGTTAGGGTGTTAGAGACAGAGATTGGTTTTGTTTGGGTGTTAGAGACAGGGATGGGTCTTGTTTGGATGTTAGAGACAAGGATGGGTCTTGTTTGGGTGTTAGAGACAGGGATGGGTCTTGTTTGGGTGTTAGAGACAGGGATGGGTTTTGTTAGGGTGTTGTGGACAGGGATGGGTTTTGTTTGGGTGTTAGAGACAGTGATGGGTCTTGTTTGGGTGTTAGAGACAGGGATGGGTTTTGTTAGGGTGTTAGAGAGAGTGATGGGTTTTGTTTGGGTGTTAGAGACAGGGATGGGTTTTGTTAGGGTGTTAGAGACAGGGATGGGTTTTGTTAGGGTTTTAGAGACAGAGATGGGTTTTGTTTGGGTGTTGTGGACGGGATGGGTTTTGTTAGGGTGTTAGAGAGAGTGATGGGTTTTGTTAAGGTGTTGTGGACGGGGATGGGTTTTGTTAGGGTGTTAGAGACAGGGATGGGTTTTGTTAGGGTGTTGGAGACAGGGATGGGTTTTGTTAGGGTGTTAGAGATGGAGATGGGATTTATTAGGGTGTTAGAGACAGGGATGGGTTTTGTAAGGATGTTATAGACAGAGATGGGTTTTGTTAGGGTGTTATAGACAGGGATGGGTTTTATTAGGGTGTTGTGGACGTGGATGGGTTTTGTTAGGGTGTTATAGACAGGGATGGGTTTTGTTAGGGTGTTGTGGACAGGGATGGGTTTTGTTAGGGTGTTAGAGACAGGGATGGGTTTTGTTAAGGTGTTGTGGACGGGGATGGGTTTTGTTAGGGTGTTAGAGACAGGGATGGGTTTTGTTAGGGTGTTAGAGACAGGGATGGGTTTTGTTAGGGTGTTAGAGACAGGGATGGGTTTTGTTAGGGTGTTAGAGAGAGTGATGGGTTTTGTTAAGGTGTTGTGGACGGGGATGGGTTTTGTTAGGGTGTTAGAGACAGGGATGGGTCTTGTTAAGGTGTTGTGGACGGGGATGGGTTTTGTTAGGGTGTTAGAGACAGGGATGGGTTTTGTTAAGGTGTTGTGGACGGGGATGGGTTTTGTTAGGGTGTTGTGGACAGGGATGGGTTTTATTAGGGTGTTAGAGAGAGTGATGGGTTTTGTTAAGGTGTTGTGGACGGGGATGGGTTTTGTTAGGGTGTTGTGGACAGGGATGGGTTTTATTAGGGTGTTAGAGACAGGGATGGGTTTTGTTAGGGTGTTAGAGACAGGGATGGGTTTTGTTAGGGTTTTAGAGACAGAGATGGGTTTTGTTTGGGTGTTAGAGACAAGGATGGGTCTTGTTTGGGTGTTAGAGACAAGGATGGGTCTTGTTTGGGTGTTAGAGACAGGGATGGGTCTTGTTTGGGTGTTAGAGACAGGGATGGGTTTTGTTAGGGTGTTGTGGACAGGGATGGGTTTTGTTAGGGTGTTAGAGACAGGGATGGGTTTTGTTAGGGTGTTAGAGACAGAGATTGGTTTTGTTTGGGTGTTAGAGACAGGGATGGGTCTTGTTTGGGTGTTAGAGACAAGGATGGGTCTTGTTTGGGTGTTAGAGACAGGGATGGGATTTGTTAGGGTGTTGTGGACAGGGATGGGTTTTGTTTGGGTGTTAGAGACAGTGATGGGTCTTGTTTGGGTGTTAGAGACAGGGATGGGTTTTGTTAGGGTGTTAGAGAGAGTGATGGGTTTTGTTAAGGTGTTGTGGACGGGATGGGTTTTGTTAGGGTGTTAGAGACAGGATGGGTTTTATTAGGTGTTGTGGACAGGGATGGGTTTGTTAGGGTGTTGTGGACAGGGATGGGTTTGTTAGGGTGTTGTGGACAGGGATGGGTTTTGTTAGGGTGTTAGAGACAGGGATGGGTTTTATTAGGGTGTTGTGGACAGGGATGGGTTTTGTTAGGGTGTTATAGACAGGGATGGGTTTTGTTAGGGTGTTGTGGACAGGGATGGGTTTTGTTAGGGTGTTAGAGACAGGGATGGGTTTTGTTAGGGTGTTAGAGATGGAGATGGGTTTTATTAGGGTGTTGTGGACAGGGATGGGTTTTGTTAGGGTGTTGTGGACAGGGATGGGTTTTGTTAGGGTGTTGTGGACAGGGATGGGTTTTGTTGGGGTGTTGTGGACAGGGATGGGTTTTGTTGGGGTGTTGTGGAAGGGGATGGGTTTTGTTAGGGTGTTGTGGAAGGGGATGGGTTTTGTTGGGGTGTTAGAGACAGGGATGGGTTTTGTTAGGGTGTTGTGGACAGGGATGGGTTTTGTTAGGGTGTTAGAGACAGGGATGGGTTTTATTAGGGTGTTGTGGACAGGGATGGGTTTTGTTAGGGTGTTGTGGAAGGGGATGGGTTTTGTTAGGGTGTTATAGACAGGGATGGGTTTTGTTAGGGTGTTTACAGGGATTATTTTTTATTAGGGTGTTAGAGATGGAGATGGGGTTTATTAGGGTTTTAGAGAATGTGAATGTGTGTGTGTTATTGTGTGTGTGTGTGTGTGTGTGTGTGTGTGTGTGTGTGTGTGTGTGTGTGTGTGTGTGTGTATAATGTGTGTGTGTGTGTGTGTGTGTGTGTGTGTGTGTATATACATTTATTATTATAATTATTATTTATTATTTTTATTATTATTTACTATTTATTATTATTATGTATTATAATTGTTATTATATTCATAATTATTATTAATATTTGCTATTTTTTATGTATAATTATTATTATTACTACGTATTATTGTTATTTATTAATGAATAGTATTATTATTATTATTTTTATTATTTTATTAATATTATTTTTTCTTTTTTCTTATTCAATAGTTATTATTATTATTATTATTATTATTATATATGTTATTTAATATTTCTTATTATTATTTATTATTAATTATTTGTTATATTTATGATATATTTATATTATTTAATATTATTATTTTGTGTTATTTAATATTTATTATTATTATTGTGTATTATTACGTATTATTAATATTTATTATTATCATCGATTCTTGCTGGCTTATAACATATATTTGGTCTCAGTATTACTACGCAAAAAAAATAGTATCAAACAAACAAGAAGTAATATTACATGTATTAATACAGTATATTTTAAAAATCGAAAAATAAATAAGATTAAATAAGTATTTTCTGTTGTTGATATTATTAAAGAATTTTTCCAGTAAAATGACATCCCTAAAGGACATGATTGCATGGTAAGACCTCGTTTGTTGTACTATTGTCATTCCAGACTCTAATATATAATTTAGTGAACGGCATGTGCCATTTTCTACTGTCTGGAACCAAGCAGTAATGAACAAAGTCATTGTGTCACGAACGATAAATAATTGATGTCTCAATGAATATGCAAATGTCTCTGTGTGTGTGTGTGTGTGTGTGTGTGTGTGTGTGTGTGTGTGTGTGTGTGTGTGTGTGTGTGTGATGTATCTCGTGTGTGTGTGTGTGTGTGATGTATGTCGTGTGTGTGTGTGTGTGTGTGTGTTTGAGTGCATGAAATCCATTCTGGTTCATTCATTCCCACTCCACAGTGCTAAACAGTGGACCCATGTGACTTCTATTAGCCAGTGAAGCACTGTAACAGCAATCTTGCTGGTATTTGGACCCGTTGGCTTGATTGGGAATTTGTATTTATGATGTTTTATGTTTGGTGCATTTTGATTGGTCTTCGAAGTGCAGTTTAATGTGTTGGTTTTATGTCCCTAGTAGTGTTTTGGTTCTCTGGGAAAATATAAACTTTAACGGTTTTAAACGACTATTATTCTCGTAACAGATGCAGATTGTGAATGTAATTCTGCACGGAGTATGTAGTGTATTCAGGCCTTAACTAGTAACACATATGTATTTCTCTACAGCTATATAGTGGTTACAGAGTTAGGTCAGTACCCGGGAGGTTGCTGGATCGAATCCCCGAACTGACAAGGTACAAATCTGCCGTTCTGCCCCCTGAGCAAGGCAGTTAACCCACTGTTCCCCGGGCGCCCCGTGGATGTCCATTAAGGCAGCCCCCCACTACGCACCCCCTGATTCAGAGGGGCAAGGTCAAAGGTTGTGAAAGACACATTTCAGGTGAACACATTCAGTTGGACAACTGACTAGGTTTTCCCCTTTCTTACAGAGTTACACTTTATATAAAATAAACATTTCAGTTGAACACATTCAGTTGGACAACTGACTAGGCTTTCCCCTTTCTGTCACAGAGTTAGGTCAGTACCCGGGAGGTTGCTGACTAGGTATCCCCCTTTCTCTCACAGAGTTAGGGGCCAGGAGGTTGCTGACTAGGTATTCCCTTTCTCTCACAGAGTTAGGTCAGTACCGGAGGTTGCTGACTAGGTATTCCCCCTTTCTCTGACAGAATTAGGTCAGTACCCGGGAGGTTGCTGACTAGGTATCCCCCTTTCTCTCACAGAGTTAGGTCAGGAGGTTGCTGACTAGGTATCCCCCTTTCTCTCACAGAGTTAGGTCAGAGGTTGCTGACTAGGTATCCCCTTTCTCTCACAGAGTTAGGTCAGAGGTTGCTGACTAGGTATTCCCCTTTCTCTCACAGAGTTAGGTCAGTACCCAGGAGGTTGCTGACTAGGTATCCCCTTTCTCTCACAGAGTTAGGTCAGAGGTTGCTGACTAGGTATCCCCCTTTCTCTCACAGAGTTAGGGTCAGTACCCGGGAGGTTGCTGACTAGGTTTTCCCCTTTCTCTGACAGAATTAGGTCAGTGCCCGGAGGTTGCTGACTAGGTATCCCCCCCCTTTCTCTCACAGAGTTAGGTCAGTACCGGGAGGTTGCTGCCTAGGCTCCCCTTTCTCTCACAGAGTTAGGTCAGTACCCGGAGGTTGCTGACTAGGTATCCCCCCTTTCTCTCACAGAGTTAGGTCAGTACCCGGAGGTTGCTGACTAGGTATCCCCCTTTCTCACAGAGTTAGGTCAGCACCGGAGGTTGCTGCCTAGGTTTTCCCTTTCTCTCACAGAGTTAGGTCAGTACCCGGGAGGTTGCTGACTAGGTATCCCCCCTTTCTCTCACAGAGTTAGGTCAGTACCCGGGAGGTTGCTGACTAGGTATCCCCCCTTTCTCTCACAGAGTTAGGTCAGTACCCGGGAGGTTGCTGCCTAGGTTTTCCCCCCTTTCTCTCACAGAGTTAGGTCAGTACCCGGGAGGTTGCTGCCTAGGTTTTCCCCCCTTTCTCTCACAGAGTTAGGTCAGTACCCGGGAGGTTGCTGCCTAGGTTTTCCCCCCTTTCTCTCTTACGCTTTATATAAAAGGCTGTGAATATGTGTTATGCCGTTTCTGTACAGTAATGTTTGGTAAATGTTTAGCACATTTTGTTTCAAAACATTTGATGTCAAATACATATTTAGGATAAGATATCCATAGAAACATCCCAGAAAACCAACATTGGTTCCCGGAACATTCGTTAGGTCGCGACAAATGTTTTCATCACACAAAAAAATGGTCCAGTCATGCTATTTATTGTAGAATGTTTTGTAAATGAAATATTCACCTGATGTTGCACGATCACGGGAGAAAATATGGGGGGAGGGGATACTGTCCTAATATTAGATAGCTAGCAGTTAATAGGAATCTTAGCTAATGTTCTGGGAACGTTCCTGGTTTGCTGGGATATATGTAAGTGGTTGATTACACAGATGTCAGGTTAGGAATTATGAAATAGTTTAATCCATTTGTCCAGGTTACATTTCCATATGAAATGAGAGAGGTGACTGATTCAGAGGGAGACAGAAAGGAAGAAGCTGAGACGTGGTTCCCTAAGGGATTTCATACCCACTTCTACAGGGGATTTCATACCCACATCTTAAGGGGATTTCATACCCACTTCTACAGGGGATTTCATACCCACATCTTAAGGGGATTTCATACCCACTTCTACAGGGGATTTCATACCCACTTCTACAGGGGATTTCATACCCACTTCTACAGGGGATTTCATACCCACATCTTAAGGGGATTTCATACCCACTTCTACAGGGGATTTCATACCCACTTCTACAGGGGATTTCATACCCACTTCTACAGGGGATTTCATACCCACTTCTACAGGGGATTTCATAACCACATCTTAAGGGGATTTTATACCCACTTCTACAGGGGATTTAATATCCACTTCTAGAGGGGATTTCATACCCACTTCTAGAGGGGATTTCATACCCACTTCTACAGGGGATTTCATACCCACTTCTAGAGGGGATTTCATACCACTTCCTGCCAGAGGATTTTTATACCACTTCTACAGGGGATTGGTACTCCACTTCTACAGGGGATTTCATACCCACTTTCTACAGATTTCATACCCACTTCTCCAGGGATTTAATATCCACTTCTAGAGGGATTTCATACCCACTTCTGCAGGGGTTTCACCCACTTCTGAGGGATTTCATACCCACTTCTACAGGATTTCATGCCCACTTCTACAGGGGATTTCATACCCACTTCTGCAGGATTTCATACCCACTTCTACAGGGGAATTCATACCCACTTCTGGGGGATTTCATACCCACATCTCCAGGAGATTTCTTGGGTTCACATGTTGTTATGGTAACAGAATTCAGTCTGTCTTCTCCGGTCCTCGGTCGTCCTGCTTCAGGTTCATATGTTGTTATGGTAACAGAGATTCAGTCTGTCTTCTCTGGTCCTCTGTCGTCCTGCTTCAGGTCCACATGTTGTTATGGTAACAGAGATTCATTCTGTCTTCTCTGGTCCTCTGTCGTCCTGCTTCAGGTCCACATGTTGTTATGGTAACAGAGATTCAGTCTGTCTTCTCTGGTCCTCGGTCGTCCTGCTTCAGGTTCACATGTTGTTATGGTAACAGAGATTCAGTCTGTCTTCTCCGGTCCTCGGTCGTCCTGCTTCAGGTTCACATGTTGTTATGGTAACAGAGATTCAGTCTGTCTTCTCTGTCGTCCTGCTTCAGGTTCACATGTTGTTATGGTAACAGAGATTCAGTCTGTCTTCCCCGTCGTCCTGCTTCAGGTTCACATGTTGTTATGGTAACAGAGATTCAGTCTGTCTTCTCTGGTCCTCTGTCGTCCTGTGATCCTTGTTGACATTTACATTATCTCTAGATTATTGGGGATCCCTTCCCTGTACCCCTCTTCACTCCATCCCCACCCCTAGTTCACCCCTATAACCCCTAACCCTTTAAATCAGCACTAGATTATTGGGGTTCCCTTCCCTGTACCCCCCTCTTCACTCCATCCCCACCCCTAGTTCACCCCTATAACCCCTAACCCTTTAAATCAGCACTAGATTATTGGGGATCCCTTCCCTGTACCCCCCTCTTCATTCCATCCCCACCCCTAGTTCACCCCTATAACCCCTAACCCTTTAAATCAGCACTAGATTATTGGGGATCCCTTCCCTGTACCCCTCTTCCCTCCATCCCCACCCTAGTTCACCCCTATAACCCCTAACCATTTAAATCAGCACTAGATTATTGGGGATCCCTTCCCTGTACCCCCCTCTTCACTCCCACCCCAGCCCTATAACCCCAAACCCTTTAAATCAGCACTAGATTATTAGGGTTCCCTTCCCTGTACCCCCTCTTCACTCCATCCCCACCCCTAGTTCACACCTATAACCCCTAACCCTTTAAATCAGCACTAGATTATTGGGGATCACTTCCCTGTACCCCTCTTCACTCGATCC
>NC_088397.1:2827814-2852814 GCF_034236695.1 Oncorhynchus nerka
TCCCTACCTCTCTCCCTCCCTCCCTCCCTCCCCTCCCCTCCCTCCCTCCCTCCCCCCTCCCCCTCCCTCCCTCCCTCCCTCCAAATCCCCCACTGCTCGGCTGCGTCTTCTCAGGAGGCCTAGCGTGTGTGTGTGTGTGCGTGTGTGTGTGTGTGTGTGTGTGTGTATGTGAGTGAGCCTGGCTGGTGTGCTAGGCTGATGATTTCATAGTGTTTGGCTCCGCTCACAAACACCCTCACTCAAGAGCCCCATCCTCCTCCTTCCTCCTCCTCCTCCTCTCCTCCACCCCCAACTCCCAGACCCTGCTGGGGTTAGTGCTGGCTAAGCGCGTAGCGAGTGAGGACGCCACTCGAGTGTTTCCAGTCCTCAAAGACAGAAAGACACACACACACACACACAGACACACAGACACACACACACACACACACACACACACACACACACACACACACACACAGGAAAATAGAATCCACTTGCGATTTGTTTCGAAGCAGAGTATGCATAGTGTTCATGGGATGTGTCCCAAACTGCATTCTAAACCTTTATAGAGCACTACTTTCCACCAGGGCCAATAGGATGTATCCCAAACTGCATCCTAAACCCTTTATAGAGCACTACTTTCCACCAGGGCCCATAGGATGTATCCCAAACTGCATCCTAAACCCTTTATAGAGCACTACTTTCCACCAGGGCCCATAGGGCCAGGGCCAATAGGATGTATCCCAAACTGCATCCTAAACCCTTTATAGAGCACTACTTTCCACCAGGGCCAATAGGATGTATCCCAAACTGCATCCTAAACCCTTTATAGAGCACTACTTTCCACCAGGGCCAATAGGATGTATCCCAAACTGCATCCTACACCCTTTATAGAGCACTACTTTCCACCAGGGCCCTTAGGGCCAGGGCCAATAGGATGTATCCCAAACTGCATTCTAAACCCTTTATAGAGCACTACTTTCCACCAGGGCCCATAGGCCAGGGCCAACAGGATGTATCCCAAACTGCATCCTAAACCCTTTATAGAGCACTACTTTCCACCAGGGACAATAGGATGTATCCCAAACTGCATCCTACACCCTTTATAGAGCACTACTTTCCACCAGGGCCCTTAGGGCCAGGGGCCAATAGGATGTATCCCAAACTGCATTCTAAACCCTTTATAGAGCACTACTTTCCAACGGGGCCCATAGGGCCAGGGCCAATAGGATGTATCCCAAACTGCATCCTAAACCCTTTATAGAGCACTACTTTCCACCAGGGCCCATAGGGCCAGGGCCAATAGGATGTATCCCAAACTGCATCCTAAACCCTTTATAGAGCATGGTCAATAGGAATGGGACTTCAAAAACACGTACTTTTGCTCTCAAACATATTCAGTTGGCCTTGTTGTTTGGATTTTTCTCTTCTTGTTCATTTTGTTGGTTGTTGGCATGTGGGGGAGGAGGGGGTCTTGGGGGGGAATGGAATGATTATCTTTAAGCTTCTCTGGGGGGCTGTCTGGGGGTCTTTGATTGTTGAGGGGCAGCTCTTGGGACCTGTGCGGGGGGGATCTTGGAGGGCTGGTGGGTGATCTGTCGACGTGCCCTTGGGCAAGGCGTTGACCCTGGTTGCTTCTGAGTCGGGGGGTGGGGGGTGATCTGTCGACGTGCCCTTGAGCAAGACGTTGACCCTGGTTGTTTCTGAGTCGGGGGGTCTCCCTAGTGGTGCAACGGTCTAAGGCAAAAGGACCTCAGTGCTTGAAGCATCACTACAGACACCTGATTCGAATTCCGGCTGTATCACAACCGGCTGTGCTTGGGAGTCCCATAGGGCGGGGCACAATTGGCCCAGAGTTGGCCCAGAGGGAGGAAGAGGAGGATAGCAGTAGAACCAGCCAAGTAGTTGATGAGGGAGGAAGAGGAGGATGGCAGTAGAACCAGTCAAGTAGTTGATGGTGAGGAAGAGGAGGATAGCAGTAGAACCAGCCAAGTAGTTGATGAGGGAGGAAGAGGAGGATGGCAGTAGAACCAGTCAAGTAGTTGATGGTGAGGAAGAGGAGGATAGCAGTAGAACCAGCCAAGTAGTTGATGGTGAGGAAGAGGAGGATAGCAGTAGAACCAGTGAAGTAGTTAATGGTGAGGAAGAGGAGGATGGCAGTAGAACCAGTCAAGTAATTAATGGTGACGAAGAGGAGGTTGGCAGGAGAACCAGTCAAGTAGTTACTGGTGAGGAAGAGGAGGATGGCAGTAGAACCAGCCAAGTAGTTAATGGTGAGGAAGAGGAGGATGGCAGTAGAACCAGTCAAGTAGTTAATGGTGATGAAGAGGAGGATGGCAGGAGCACCAGTCAAGTAGTTAATGGTGAGGAAGAGGATGGCAGTAGAACCAGTCAAGTAATTGATGAGGGAGGAAGAGGAGGATGGCAGTAGAACCAGTCAAGTAGTTAATGGTGAGGAAGAGGAGGATGGCAGTAGAACCAGTCAAGTAATTAATGGTGACGAAGAGGAGGTTGGCAGGAGAACCAGTCAAGTAGTTACTGGTGAGGAAGAGGAGGATGGCAGTAGAACCAGCCAAGTAGTTAATGGTGAGGAAGAGGAGGATGGCAGTAGAACCAGTCAAGTAGTTATTGATGAGGAAGAGGAGGATGGCAGTAGAACCAGTCAAGTAGTTAATGGTAAGGAAGAGGATGGCAGTAGAACCAGTCAAGTAGTTAATGGTGATGAAGAGGAGGATGGCAGGAGAACCAGTCAAGTAGTTAATGGTGATGAAGAGGAAGATGGCAGTAGAACCAGCCAAGTAGTTAATGGTGAGGAAGAGGAGTATGGCAGTAGAACCAGCCAAGTAGTTAATGGTGAGGAAGAGGAGGATAGCAGTAGAACCAGTCAAGTAGTTGACAAGGGAGGAAGAGGAGGATGGCAGTAGAACCAGTCAAGTAGTTGATTAAAAGAGGATGGCAGGAGAACCAGTCAAGTAGTTGATGAGGAGGAAGAGGAGTATGGCAGGAGAACCAGTCAAGTAGTTGATGAGGAGGAAGAAGAGGATCGCAGGAGAACCAGCCAAGTAGTTGACGAGGGAGGAAGAGGAGGATGGCAGAGAACCAGCCAAGTAGTTAACGGGGAGGAAGAGGAGGATGGCAGTAGAACCAGTCAAGTAGTTGATGGTGAGGAAGAGGAGGATGGCAGTAGAACCAGTCAAGTAGTTAATGAGGGAGGAAGAGGAGGATGGCAGTAGAACCAGTCAAGTAGTTAATGAGGGAGGAAGAGGAGGATGGCAGTAGAACCAGTCAAGTAGTTGATGAGGGAGGAAGAGGAGGATGGCAGTAGAACCAGTCAAGTAGTTAATGGTGAGGAAGAGGAGGATGGCAGTAGAACCAGTCAAGTAGTTAATGGTGACGAAGAGGAGGATGGCAGTAGAACCAGTCAAGTAGTTAATGGTGAGGAAGAGGAGGATGGCAGTAGAACCAGTCAAGTAGTTAATGGTGAGGAAGAGGATGGCAGTAGAACCAGTCAAGTAGTTAATGGTAAGAAGAGGAGGATGGCAGTAGAACCAGTCAAGTAGTTAATGGTGATGAAGAGGAGGATGGCAGGAGAACCAGTCAAGTAGTTAATGGTGAGGAAGAGGAGGATGGCAGTAGAACCAGCCAAGTAGTTGACAAGGGGAGGAAGAGGAGGATGGCAGTAGAACCAGTCAAGTAGTTGATGAGGGAGGAAGAGGAGGATGGCAGTAGAACCAGTCAAGTAGCTGATGAGGAAGGAAGAGGAGGATGGCAGGAGAACCAGTCAAGTAGTTGATGAGGGAGGAAGAAGAGGATGGCAGGAGAACCAGCCAAGTAGTTGACGAGGGAGGAAGAGGAGGATGGCAGTAGAACCAGTCAAGTAGTTGATGAGGGAGGAAGAGGAGGATGGCAGTAGAACCAGTCAAGTAGTTGATGGTGAGGAAGAGGAGGATGGCAGTAGAACCAGTCAAGTAGTTGATGAGGGAGGAAGAGGAGGATGGCAGTAGAACCAGTCAAGTAGTTGATGAGGGAGGAAGAGGAGGATGGCAGTAGAACCAGCCAAGTAGTTGATGAGGGAGGAAGAGGAGGATGGCAGTAGAACCAGCCAAGTAGTTGATGAGGGAGGAAGAGGAGGATGGCAAGAGAACCAGTCAAGTAGTTACTGAGTGAGGAAGAGGAGGATGCAGTAGAACCAGTCAAGTAGTTACTGGTGAGGAAGAGGAGGATGGCAGTAGAACCAGCCAAGTAGTTATGGTGAGGAAGAGGAGGATGGCAGTAGAACCAGCCAAGTAGTTGATGAGGGAGGAAGAGGAGGATGGCAGTAGAACCAGCCAAGTAGTTGATGAGGGAGGAAGAGGAGGATGGCAGTAGAACCAGTCAAGTAGTTGATGAGGGAGGAAGAGGAGGATGCCAGTAGAACCAGCCAAGTAGTTACTGGTGAGGAAGAGGGAGGATGGCAGTAGAACCAGCCAAGTAGTTGATGAGGAGGAAGAGGAGGATGGCAGTAGAACCAGCCAAGTAGTTGATGAGGGAGGAAGAGGAGGATGGCAGTAGAACCAGCCAAGTAGTTGATGAGGGAGGAAGAGGAGGATGGCAGTAGAACCAGTCAAGTAGTTGATGAGGAGGAAGAGGAGGATGGCAGTAGAACCAGTCAAGTAGTTG
The DNA here is from genome assembly GCF_034236695.1 of Oncorhynchus nerka. NCBI lineage: Eukaryota > Metazoa > Chordata > Actinopteri > Salmoniformes > Salmonidae > Oncorhynchus > Oncorhynchus nerka. The sequence goes on from NC_088397.1 coordinate 2,832,453, forward strand.
AACCATGAGGGAGGAAGAGGAGGATGGCAGTAGAACCAGTCAAGTAGTTACTGGTGAGGAAGAGGAGGATGGCAGTAGAACCAGTCAAGTAGTTGATGGTGAGGAAGAGGAGGATGGCAGGAGAACCAGCCAAGTAGTTGACGAGGGAGGAAGAGGAGGATGGCAGTAGAACCAGTCAAGTAGTTGACGAGGGAAGAAGAGGAGGATGGCAGTAGAACCAGCCAAGTAGTTGATGAGGGAGGAAGAGGAGGATTGCAGTAGAAACCAGTTGTGAGTAGGGAGGAAGAGGAGAATGCTTTAGGACGGATGTGATTGTCAGTCTTGTCAACCTTGCCTCTGTGTGTGTGTGTGTGTGTGTGTGTGTGTGTGGGAGGTATTAATTGATGGAGGGCTTCCTTCCTGATTTCTCAAGGAAACTATCAAAGTGATACAACACATTTATTTCCTGAAAAGAGATTGCTTCCATTATAGCATCCCAGTCAATTACCATTCCACGTGGAGAGAAGAGAGAGTTACGGACAGACAGACAGGTTTCTCTGCTACTCTTGTTTGCACCTTGTTTCTCAACAACAAGAGGACCTAATGACAGTAGTTTTTTATTTATTTATTTAAACTTTATTTAACTAGGCAAGTCAGTTAAGAACAAATGGCATTTAGAATGACAGCCTGGGAACAGTGGGTTAACTGCCTGTTCAGGGGCAGAACGACAGATTTGTATGTCAGCAGTATGAACAGCCAACCTTTTCGGTTACTAGTCCAAAGCTCTAACCAGGAGGCTACCCTGCCGCCACTCCACTCTGTGAGGCTGCCCTGCCGCCACTCCACTCTAACCACTAGGCTTTCCACTCTAACCACGGCTACCCTGCCGATCCACCCCTAACCAGTCTAGGCTACCCTGCCCTTGACCGACAGAACATCTCAGTGTGTTTCAAATCAAATCAAATCAAATTTTATTTGTCACATACACATGGTTAGCAGATGTTAATGCGAGTGTAGGAAATGCTTGTGCTTCTAGTTCGACAATGCAGTGATAACCAACAAGTAATCTAACTAAAATTCCAAAACTTGTCTTATACACAAGTGTAAGGGGATAAAGAATTGTACATTTATATATGAATGAGTGATGGTACAGAGCAGCATACAGTAGATGGTATCGACCATTACAGTATATACATATGAGATGAGTACAGACAAAGTAAACAAAGTGGCATAGTTCTCTGGCTAGTGACATAAGAATGCAGTTGTGATCTAGAGTACAGTATATACATATGCACCTGAGATGAACAGTGTGGTTTTATATATTTATTTATTTAAACTGATATATTTACATCATTTCCCATCAAGTCAGTTAAAAGTGGCTGGAGTTGGGTCAGTGTCAATGACAGCCTGGGCAGCAGCCACTCAATGTTAGTGATTGCTGTTTAACAGGATGGCCTTGAGATAGAAGCTGTTTTTCAGTCTCTCGGTCCCAGATTTGTACCTTTCTGGATGATAGCGGGGTGAACAGGCAGTGGTTCGGTGGTTGATGTCCATGATGATCTTTATGGCCTTCCTGTAACATCGGGTGGTGTAGGTGTCCTGGAGGGCAGGTAGTTTGCCCCCGGTGATGCGTTGTGCAGACTTCACTACCCTCTGGAACCACGGCTTGAGGGCGGAGCAGTTGCCGCTACCAGGCGGTGATACAGCCCGCCAGGACTCTAATTGTGCATCTAGGAGTGCTTTTGGTGACAAGCCCACTCTAACCACTGAGGCTGAAGAGGTGCCTGCGCCTTCTTCACGACGCTGTCAGTGTGAGTGGACCAATTCAGTTTGTCTGTGATGTGTATGCCGAGGAACTTAAAACTTGCACTCCACTACTGATCCATCGATAGGATAGGGGGTGCCCTACGCTGTTTCCTGAAGTCCACAATCATCTCAGTTTTGTGTTTGAGGTTATCCTGACACCACACCCGAGGGCCCTCACCCTCCTGTAGGCCGTCTAGCCGTTGTTGGTAATAGCCTACCACTGTTGTGTCCTCCGCAAACTTGATGATTGAGTTGGAGGCGTGCACTACGCAGTCGTGGGTGAACAGGGAGCCAGAGAGGGCTCAGAACGCCTTGTGGGGCCCCGTGTTGAGGATCAGCGGGGGGAGGAGATGTTGTTGCCTACCCTCACCACCTGTGGGCGGCCCGTCAGGAAGTCCAGTACCCAGTTGCACAGGGGCGGGGTCGAGACCCAGGGTCTCGAGCTTGATGGAAGCTTGGAGGGTACTATGGTATTGAATGCCAGAGCTGTAGTCGATGAACAGCATTCTCACATAGGTATTCCTCTTGTCCAGGTGGGTTAGGGCAGTGTGCAGTGTGGAAGATTGCATATCTGTGGACCTATTTGGGCGGTAAGCAAATTGGAGTGGGTCTAGGGTGTCAGGTAGGGTGGAGGTGATATGGTCCTTGACTAGTCTCTCAAAGCACTTCATGATGACGGAAGTGAGTGCTGGGCAGAGCCCTAGCTCAGTTACCTTAGCTTTCTTGGGAACAGGAACAATGGTGGCCCTCTTGAAGCATGTGGGAACAGAGCTGGTATAGGGATTGATTGAATATGTCCGTAAACACACCGGCCAGCTGGTCTGCGCATGCTCTGAGGGCGCGGCTGGGGATGCCCTCTGGGCCTGCAGCCTTGCGAGGGTAACACGTTTAAATGTCTTACCAGGCCAGTGAAGGAGAGACCGCATGTTTTCGTTGCAGGCCGTGTCAGTGGCACTGTATTGTCCTCAAAGCGGGCAAAAGTGATTTAGTCTGCCTGGGAGCAAGACATCCTGGTCCGTGATTCTTGTAGTCCGTGATTGACTGTAGACCCTGCCACATTTCTATCCCCTACCAGAGCCCTATGGAACCCTATTCCTATATATAGTGCACTACTTTAGACCAGAGCCCTATGGAACCCTATTCCTATATATAGTGCACTACTTTAGACCAGAGCCCTATGGAACCCTATTCCTATATATAGTGCACTACTTTAGACCAGAGCCCTATAGAACCCTATTCCTATATAGTGCACTACTTTAGACCAGAGCCCTATAGAACCCTATTCCTATATATAGTGCACTACTTTAGACCAGAGCCCTATAGAACCCTATTCCCTATATAGTACACTACTTTAGACCAGAGCCCTATAGAACCCTATTCCCCTATATAGTACACTACTTTAGACCAGAGCCCTATAGAACCCTATTCCCTATATAGTGCACTACTTTAGACCAGAGCCCTATAGAACCCTATTCCCTATATATACACTACTTTAGACCAGAGCCCTATAGAACCCTATTCCCTATATAGTGCACTACTTTAGACCAGAGCCCTATAGAACCCTATTCCCTATAGTGCACTACTTTACACCAGAGCCCTATAGAACCCTATTCCCTATATAGTACACTACTTTAGACCAGAACCCTATAGAACCCTATTCCCTATATAGTACACTACTTTAGACCAGAGCCCTATGGAACCCTATTCCCTATATAGTACACTACTTTAGACCAGAGCCCTATAGAACCCTATTCCCTATATAGTGCACTACTTTAGACCAGAGCCTTATAGAACCCTATTCCCTATAATAGTGGGACTCATGAGTCCCAAAGGGATTTGGAAAGCAGCTGATGTCTCTGAAAGCATGTGGTATAGGGGTCAGATTTAATATCTGTTGTTTTGTGTATCGATTCCACAAGATGAACAATAACACACACACACACAGTACGGGAACAGTCATCCACCCCCCCCTATATAGCAATCCACCTTCTCCTCTCCTCAGCCCAATCCAATCCTTCCATTCAGCCACTTTATTGACCTGCACACGTCTCAGAGAGGATAATCAAGCCTGAAGGAAAAACTAACAGCTATTTAGACAGTCACCGCATTACAAAAACACAGGGCCCTAATGATACCATTAATAGGCCTACTTTAGACAACAGAGCCCATCTGAACATGATCGGAATGCCCTATAGAATCATCTCAGAGCACTAAAAAATCCGCATTTCCTTTAAGTCAACTACTTTGGACCAGGCCCTGAAACTATATGCAATATGATACGGTGCTATAGAGACTAGTTCATCAGGAGGTGTCTGTTGTGACAACAGAGCCCATCTGAACATGCATTCTGTTGGAGAGATGGGGAATCATTCTGATGGAGAGATGGATGAGTTATGTTGAAAATGAGAGATCCTTCCTTTAGAGTCAATACTTTGGACCAGAGCCTATGGAGAAACTATTATGCATGAGAGTTGGAGATATAGAGAGAATTCTGTTGGAGAGATTGGAGGGGATGGAGACTAGTTAGATCAGAGGGATGAGGGATCATTCTGTGGAGGGATGGAGTACACTACTTTGAGATGGAGAGATGGACAGCCATTCTGTTGGAGAGATGGAGGGATCATTCTGTTGGAGAGATGGATGGAGATGGAGGGATGGAGAGATCATTCTGTTGGAGAGATGAGAGATGGAGAGATCATTCTCTGTTGAGAGATTGGGATGGAGAGATCATTCTGTTGGAGAGATGGAGAGATGGAGAGATGATTCTGTTGGAGAGATGGACACAGATGGTACAGGATCATTCTGTTGGAGAGATGGAGGGATCTTCTGTTGGAGAGATGGAGAGATGGAGGATCATTCTGTTGGAGCCAGATGGAGGGATCATTCTGTTGGAGAGATGGAGAGATGGAGGGATGGAAACCGCAGCTCATCTGTTGGAGAGATGGAGGATCATTCTGTTGTTGGAAAGATGGAGGGATGGAGAGATCATTCTGTTGGAGAGATGGAGAGACCAGGCCTGTTGTTAGAGAGATGGAGGGATGGAGAGATCAATGTTGGAGAGATGGAGGGATCATTCTGTTGGAGAGATGGAGAGATGGAGGGATCATACTTTGGAGAGATGGAGGATATATCATTTTTGATAGATGGAGAGATGGTTCTATTTGGAGAGATGGAGAGATGGTCTGGGATCATTCTGTTGGAGAGATGGAGGGATCATTCTGTTGGAGAGATGGGGGATGGAGGGATCATTCTGATGGAGAGATGGAGAGATCATTCTGTTGGAGAGATGGAGAGATGGATGGAGATCATTCTGTTGGAGAGATGGAGAGATGGAGGGATCATTCTGTTGGAGAGATGGAGAGATGGAGAGATGGAGAGATCATTCTGTTGGAGAGATGGAGAGATGGAGAGGATCATTCTGTTGGAGAGATGGAGGGATGGAGGGATCATTCTGTTGGAGGGATGGAGAGATCATTCTGTTGGAGAGATGGATGGAGGGGGATTCTGTTGGAGAGATGGAGGGATCATTCTGTTGGAGAGATGGATGGAGGATCATTCTGTTGGAGAGATGGAGAGATGGAGGGATGGAGAGATCATTCTGTTGGAGAGATGGAGGGATGGAGGGATCATTCTGTTGGAGAGATGGAGAGATGGAGATGGAGGGATCATTCTGTTGGAGAGATGGAGAGATGGAGGGATCATTCTGTTGGAGATGGAGGGAGGGATGGAGGGATCATTCTGATTGGAGAGATGGATGGAGATCATTCTGTTGGAGAGATGGAGAGATGGAGAGATGGAGGGATCATTCTGTTGGAGAGATGGAGGGATCATTCTGTTGGAGAGATGGAGAGATGGAGGGATGGAGGATCATTCTGTTGAGAGATGGAGGGATGGAGGGATCATTCTGTTGGAGAGATGGAGAGATGGAGGGATGGAGAGATCATTCTGTTGGAGAGATGGAGAGATGGAGGGATCATTCTGTAGGAGAGATGGAGGGATGGAGGGATCATTCTGTTGGAGAGATGGAGGATGGAGAGATCATTCTGTTGGAGAGATGGAGAGATGGAGGGATGGAGGATCATTCTGTTGGAGAGATGGAGGGATGGAGGGATCATTCTGTTGGAGAGATGGAGGGATGGAGAGATCATTCTGTTGGAGAGATGGAGGGATCATTCTGTTGAGAGATGGAGGGATCATTCTGTTGGAGGGATGGAGAGATCATTCTGATGGAGAGATGGAGAGATGGAGGATCATTCTGTTGGAGAGATGGAGAGATCATTCTGTTGGAGAGATGGAGAGATCATTCTGTTGGAGAGATGAGAGATGGAGGGATCATTCTGTAGGAGAGATGGAGAGGATCATTCTGTTGGAGAGATGAAGAGATGGAGGATCATTCTGTTGGAGAGATGGAGGGATCATTCGATGGAGAGATGGAGAGATGGAGGGATCATTCTGTTGGAGAGATGGAGGGATCATTCTGTTGAGAGATGGAGGGATCATTCTGTTGGAGAGATGGAGGATCATTCTGTTGAGAGATGGAGGGATCATTCTGTTGGAGAGATGAGATGGAGGGATCATTCTGTTGGAGAGATGGAGGATCATTCTGTAGGAGAGATGGAGAGATGGAGAGATCATTCTGTTGGAGAGATGGAGGGATCATTATGTTGGAGAGATGGAGGGATCATTCTGTTGGAGAGATGGAGGATGGAGAGATCATTCTGTTGGAGAGATGGAGAGATGGAGGATCATCCTGTTGGAGAGATGGAGGGATCATTCTGTTGGAGAGATGGAGGGATCATTCTGTTGAGAGAGATGGAGAGATGGAGGGATCATTCTGTTGGAGAGATGGAGGATCATTCTGTTGGAGAGATGGAGAGATGGAGGATCATTCTGTTGGAGAGATGGAGGGATCATTATGTTGGAGAGATGGAGAGGGATCATTCTGTTGGAGGAGAGGATGGAGAGATGGAGGGATCATTCTGTGGAGAGAGATGGAGAGATGGAGAGATCATTCTGTAGGAGAGATGGAGAGATCATTCTGTTGAGAGATGGAGGGATCATTCTGTTGGAGAGATGGAGAGATGGAGAGATGGAGGATCATTCTGTTGGAGAGATGGAGGGATCATTCTGTTGGAGAGATGGAGGATCATTCTGTTGGAGAGATGGAGGATCATTCTGAAGGAGAGATGGAGAGCTCATTCTGAAGGAGAGATGGAGGATCATTCTGTTGGAGAGATGGAGAGATTGAGGGATCATTCTGTTGGAGAGATGGAGGGATCATTCTGTTGGAGAGATGGAGGGATCATTCTGTTGGAGAGATGGAGGGATCATTCTGTTGAGAGATGGTAGGGATTATGTTGGAGAGATGGAGATCATTCTGTTGGAGAGATGGAGGGATCATTCTGTTGGAGAGATGGAGAGCTCATTCTGAAGGAGAGATGGAGAGATGGAGAGATGGAGAGATCATTATGTTGGAGAGATGGAGGATCATTCTGTTGGAGAGATGGAGGATCATTCTGTTGGAGAGATGGAGAGCTCATTCTGAAGGAGAGATGGAGGATCATTCTGTTGGAGAGATGGAGAGATCATTCTGTAGGAGAGATGGAGGGATCATTATGTTGGAGAGATGGAGGGATCATTCTGTTGGAGAGATGGAAAGATGGAGGGATCATTCTGTTGGAGAGATGGAGGGATCATTATGTTGGAGAGATGGAGGATCATTCTGATGGAGAGATGGAGAGATCATTCTGTAGGAGAGATGGAGAGATGGAGAGATCATTCTGTAGGAGAGATGGAGGGATCATTCTGTTGGAGAGATGGAGGGATCATTCTGTTGGAGAGATGGAGAGATGGAGGGATCATTATGTTGGAGAGATGGAGGGATCATTCTGTTGGAGAGATGGAGGGATCATTCTGTTGGAGAGATGGAGAGATCATTCTGTTGGAGATGGAGCTCATTCTGAAGGAGAGATGGAGATCATTCTGTTGGAGAGATGGAGAGATCATTATGTTGGAGAGATGGAGGGATCATTCTGTTGGAGAGATGGAGAGATGGAGGGATCATTCTGTTGGAGAGATGGAGAGATCATTCTGTTGGAGAGATGGAGAGATTGAGGGATCATTCTGTTGGTGAGATGGAGGTATCATTCTGTTGGAGAGATGGAGAGATGGAGAGATCATTCTGTTGGAGAGATGGAGGGATCATTATGTTGGAGAGATGGAGAGATGGAGAGATCATTCTGTTGGAGAGATGGAGAGATGGAGGGATCATTATGTTGGAGAGATGGAGAGATGGAGAGATGGAGAGATCATTCTGTTGGAGAGATGGAGAGATCATTCTGTTGGAGAGATCATTCTGTTGGAGAGATGGAGAGATCATTCTGTTGGAGACATGGAGAGATCATTCTGTTGTAGAGATGGAGAGATCATTTGTTGAGAGATGGAGAGATCATTCTGTTGGAGAGATGGAGAGATCATTCTGTTTGGAGAGATGGAGAGATCATTCTGTTGAGAGATGGAGAGATCATTCTGTTGGAGAGATGGAGAGATCATTCTGATGGAGAGATCATTCTGTTGGAGAGATGGAGGATGGAGGGATGGAGAGATCATTCTGTTGGAGAGATGGAGGGGTCATTCTGTTGAGAGATGGAGATCATTCTGTTGGAGAGATGGAGGGATCATTATGTTAGAGAGATGGAGGGATCATTCTGTTGGAGGGATGGAGAGATCATTCTGTTGGAGAGATGGAGGGATGGAGGGATGGATAGATCATTTGTTGGAGAGATGGAGGGATGGAGGGATGGATAGATCATTTTGATGGAGGATCATTCTGATGGAGAGATGGAGGGATCATTCTGTTGGAGAGATGGAGAGATCATTCTGTAGGAGAGATGGAGGATCATTCTGTAGGAGAGATGGAGGGATCATTCTGTTGGAGAGATGGAGAGATCATTCTGTTGGAGAGATGGAGGGATCATTCTGTTGGAGAGATGGAGGGATCATTCTGTTGGAGAGATGGAGAGATGGAGGGATCATTCTGTTGGAGAGATGGAGAGATGGAGGGATCATCCTGTAGGAGAGATGGAGAGATGGAGGGATCATTCTGTTGGAGAGATGGAGGGATCATTCTGTTGGAGAGATGGAGGGGATCATTCTGTTGGAGAGATGAGAGAGGATCATTCTGTAGGAGAGATGGAGGATCATTCTGTAGGAGAGATGGAGGGATCATTCTGTAGGAGAGATGGAGGGATCATTCTGTAGGAGAGATGGAGGGATCATTCAGTAGGAGAGATGGAGGGATCATTCTGTTGGAGAGATGGAGGGATCATTCTGTAGGAGATTTGATCTGTCTTTGTTCCTAAATGAGAGAAAGATTACCTGTAACAGAAACTCTACACAGCTTAATTAAAACCCTCTTGAGGATAGGGGAGACGCTAGCGTCTCAACTGGCCAATTGCCAGGGGAAATGCAGAGCCAGATTCAAATAAAATGCTATAAAATTCAAACTTTCATTAAATCACACATGTAAGATACTCAATTAAAGCTACGCTCGTTGTGAATCCAGCCGACATGTCAGATTTTTAAAAATGCTTTTCGGCGAAAGCATAAGAAGCTATTATCTGATAGCCTGCAGCCACCAGCAGAAAACACAGGAGTTACACAAAACACTGATATAAAATATAAAATATGCTTTTTAATATAATACTAACACTTTAATAATACTTTTTGACGAGCTTCTTTTGTTGCTACGCCAATATGTCCCATAAACATCACAATTGGTCCTAGTGGTGGTAGCTTCTTTTGTTGCTACGCCAATATGTCCCATAAACATCACAATTGGTCCTAGTGGTGGTAGCTTCTTTTGTTGGCCAATATGTCCCATAAACATCACAATTGGTCCTAGTGGTGGTAGCTTCTTTTGTTGACCAATATGTCCCATAAACATCACAATTGGTCCTAGTGGTGGTAGCTTCTTTTGTTGCTACGCCAATATGTCCCATAAACATCACAATTGGTCCTAGTGGTGGTAGCTTCTTTTGTTGGCACTCCAATATGTCCCATAAACATCACAATTGGTCCTAGTGGTGGTAGCTTCTTTTGTTGGCACTCCAATATGTCCCATAAACATCACAATTGGTCCTAGTGGTGGTAGCTTCTTTTGTTGGCCAATATGTCCCATAAACATCACAATTGGTCCTAGTGGTGGTAGCTTCTTTTGTTGCTACGCCAATATGTCCCATAAACATCACAATTGGTCCTAGTGGTGGTAGCTTCTTTTGTTGACCAATATGTCCCATAAACATCACAATTGGTCCTAGTGGTGGTAGCTTCTTTTGTTGGCCAATATGTCCCATAAACATCACAATTGGTCCTAGTGGTGGTAGCTTCTTTTTTTGTTGGCTACGCCAATATGTCCCATAAACATCACAATTGGTCCTAGTGGTGGTAGCTTCTTTTGTTGGCCAATATGTCCCATAAACATCACAATTGGTCCTAGTGGTGGTAGCTTCTTTTGTTGGCCAATATGTCCCATAAACATCACAATTGGTCCTAGTGGTGGTAGCTTCTTTTGTTGGCCAATATGTCCCATAAACATCACAATTGGTCCTAGTGGTGGTAGCTTCTTTTGTTGGCTCCAATATGTCCCATAAACATCACAATTGGTCCTAGTGGTGGTAGCTTCTTTTGTTGGCCAATATGTCCCATAAACATCACAATTGGTCCTAGTGGTGGTAGCTTCTTTTGTTGTCCAATATGTCCCATAAACATCACAATTGGTCCTAGTGGTGGTAGCTTCTTTTGTTGGCACTCCAATATGTCCCATAAACATCACAATTGGTCCTAGTGGTGGTAGCTTCTTTTGTTGGCCAATATGTCCCATAAACATCACAATTGGTCCTAGTGGTGGTAGCTTCTTTTGTTGGCTCCAATATGTCCCATAAACATCACAATTGGTCCTAGTGGTGGTAGCTTCTTTTGTTGGCTCCAATATGTCCCATAAACATCACAATTGGTCCTAGTGGTGGTAGCTTCTTTTTTGTTGGCCAATATGTCCCATAAACATCACAATTGGTCCTAGTGGTGGTAGCTTCTTTTGTTGCTACGCCAATATGTCCCATAAACATCACAATTGGTCCTAGTGGTGGTAGCTTCTTTTGTTGGCACTCCAATATGTCCCATAAACATCACAATTGGTCCTAGTGGTGGTAGCTTCTTTTGTTGGCACTCCAATATGTCCCATAAACATCACAATTGGTCCTAGTGGTGGTAGCTTCTTTTGTTGACCAATATGTCCCATAAACATCACAATTGGTCCTAGTGGTGGTAGCTTCTTTTGTTGGCTCCAATATGTCCCATAAACATCACAATTGGTCCTAGTGGTGGTAGCTTCTTTTGTTGACACTCCAATATGTCCCATAAACATCACAATTGGTCCTAGTGGTGGTAGCTTCTTTTGTTGGCCAATATGTCCCATAAACATCACAATTGGTCCTAGTGGTGGTAGCTTCTTTTGTTGGCACTCCAATATGTCCCATAAACATCACAATTGGTCCTAGTGGTGGTAGCTTCTTTTGTTGGCTCCAATATGTCCCATAAACATCACAATTGGTCCTAGTGGTGGTAGCTTCTTTTGTTGGCACTCCAATATGTCCCATAAACATCACAATTGGTCCTAGTGGTGGTAGCTTCTTTTGTTGACACTCCAATATGTCCCATAAACATCACAATTGGTCCTAGTGGTGGTAGCATAAACATCAATTTTGTTGGTAGCTTCTCCAATATGTCCCATAAACATCACAATTGGTCCTAGTGGTGGTAGCTTCTTTTGTTGGCACTCCAATATGTCCCATAAACATCACAATTGGTCCTAGTGGTGGTAGCTTCTTTTGTTGGCACTCCAATATGTCCCATAAACATCACAATTGGTCCTAGTGGTAGCTTCTTTTTGTTGACACGCCAATATGTCCCATAAACATCACAATTGGTCCTAGTGGTGGTAGCTTCTTTTGTTGAAACACTCCAATATGTCCCATAAACATCACAATTGGTCCTAGTGGTGGTAGCTCTTTTGTTACACTCCAATATGTCCCATAAACATCACAATTGGTCCTAGTGGTGTAGCTTCTTTTGTTGGCACTCCAATATGTCCCATAAACATCACAATTGGTCCTAGTGGTGGTAGCTTCTTTTGTTGACACTCCAATATGTCCCATAAACATCACAATTGGTCCTAGTGGTGGTAGCTTCTTTTGTTGGCACCAATATGTCCCATAAACATCACAATTGGTCCTAGTGGTGGTAGCTTCTTTGTTGACACTCCAATATGTCCCATAAACATCACAATTGGTCCTAGTGGTGGTAGCTTCTTTTGTTGACACTCCAATATGTCCCATAAACATCACAATTGGTCTAGTGGTGGTAGCTTCTTTTGTTGACACTCCAATATGTCCCATAAACATCACAATTGGTCCTAGTGGTGGTAGCTTCTTTTGTTGGCACTCCAATTTGTCCCATAAACATCACAATTGGTCCTAGTGGTGGTAGGTTTTGTTGGTCCCATAAACATCACAATTGAAAACACTTCACAGTAACAGAAAACACTTCTTTGTAACATAAACAATATGTCCCATAAACACACTTGGTCCTAGTGGTGGTAGCTTCTTTGTTGGCACTCAATATGTCCCATAAACATCAATTGGTCCTAGTGGTGGTAGCTTCTTTTGTTGGCTCCAATATGTCCCATAAACATCACAATTGGTAAACACTTCTAGTGGTGGTAGCTTCTTTTGTTGGCACTCCAATATGTCCCATAAACATCACAATTGGTCCTAGTGGTGGTAGCTTCTTTTGTTGAAACACTCAATATGTCCCATAAACATCACAATTGGTCCTAGTGGTGGTAGCTTCTTTGTTGGCACTCCAATATGTCCATAAACATCACAATTGGTCTAGTGGTGGTAGCTTCTTTTGTTGGCACTCCAATATGTCCCATAAACATCACAATTGGTCCTTTGTCCGATTAATTCCGTCCATATATATCCAAAATGTCCATTTATAAAGCGTTTGATCCAGAAAAAAACTGCTTAGAAAAACGCAACGTCACTACAAAATATTATCAAAAGTTGCCTATAAACTTTGCCAAAATATTTCAAACTACTTTTGTAATACAACGTTGGGTATTTTTAAACGTTAATAATCGATCAAATTGTAGACGCGGCAATCTGTATTCAATATATGAACGAAAAGAAAAAGCTCTGCTCTTCACGTCTTGTGCAACTCACAGAAAAGTGTCCCCTGTTCCGAGTTGGCCTACTTCCTGATAAGACAAAGGAATAACTCAGCCATATTCCAAACACTGGTTACATTGTGTGGAAGCTTCACAGGAACTGAAAGTAGGTTAACTATTAAATTTTCAATGGCAAAGACAAGGGAAGAGAGATGTAAAAAAATAAAAATAATTCTTAACAGTTAACAGAAACTGTTTTGCCTGCTACATAAGTTCTGTTATACTCACAGACATGATTCAAACAGTTTAGAAACTTCAGAGTGCTTTCTATCCAAATCTATGAACAATATGCATATCTTATATTCTTGTCATGAGTAGCAGGAAGTTGAAATTGGGCACGCTATTTATCCAAAAGTGAAAATTCTGCCCCATAGCTTTAAGAGGATTTAACAGAAACTCTTCACAGTGTAACAAAACACACTTCACAGTGTAACAGAAACACTATGCAGTGTAACAGACACACTATGCAGTGTAACAGAAACACTATGCAGTGTAACAGAAACACTATGCAGTGTAACAGAAACACTATGCAGTGTAACAGAAACACTTCACAGTGCAACAGAAACACTATGCAGTGTAACAGAAACACTTATGCAGTGTAACAGAAACACTATGCAGTGTAAAAGAAACACTATGCAGTGTAACAGAAACACTATGCAGTGTAACAGAAACACTTCACAGTGTAACAGAAACACTATGCAGTGTAACAGAAACACTATGCAGTGTAACAGAAACACTATGCAGTGTAACAGACACACTATGCAGTGTAACAGACACACTATGCAGTGTAACAGAAACACTATGCAGTGTAACAGAAACACTATGCAGTGTAACAGAAACACTATGCAGTGTAACAGAAACACTTCACAGTGTAACAGAAACACTATGCAGTGTAACAGAAACACTTCACAGTGTAACAGAAACACTTCACAGTGTAACAGAAACACTTCACAGTGTAACAGAAACACTATGCAGTGTAACAGAAACACTTCACAGTGTAACAGAAACACTATGTAGTGTAACAGAAACACTATGCAGTGTAACAGAAACACTATGTAGTGTAACAGAAACACTTCACAGTGTAACAGAAACACTTCACAGTGTAACAGAAACACTATGCAGTGTAACAGACACTGATTACAGTGTAACAAACACTTCTCAAATGTAACAAACACTTCACAGTGTAACAGACACTTCACAGTGTAACAGAAACACTTCACAGTGTAACAGAAACACTGATTACAGTGTAACAGAAACACTTGATTACATGTAACAGACACTTCACAGTGTAACAGAAACACTTCACAGTGTAACAGAAACACTTCACAGTGTAACAGACACTTCACAGTGTAAACAGACACTTCACAGTGTAACAAACACTTCACAGTGTAACAGACACTTCACAGTGTAACAGAAACACTACACAGTGTAACAGAAACATTTCACAGTGTAACAGACACTTCACAGTGTAACAGAAACACTTCACAGTGTAACAGAAACACTTCACAGTGTAACAGACACACTTCACAGTGTAACAGACACTTCACAGTGTAACAGAAACACTTCACAGTAACAGAAACACTTCACAGTGTAACAGAAACATCACAGTGCAACAAACACTTCACAGAGAATGAGCTTATACTGCATATATTGTATCTGGTGATAAAAAGGGGGATTAAATTAATAATACAGGGTTAGTCCCCATTAATAATACAGGGATTAAATTAATAATACAGGGTTAGTCCCTGATTAAATTAATAATACAGGGTTAGTCCCTGATTACATTAATAATACAGGGTTAGTCCCTGATTAAATTAATAATACAGAGGGTTAGTCCCTGATTACATTAATAATAAGTGGGGTTAGTCCCTGATTAAATTAATACAGGGTTAGTCCCTGATTACATTAATAATACAGGGTTAGTCCCTGATTACATTAATAATACAGGGTTAGTCCCTGATTAAATTAATAATACAGGGTTAGTCCCTGATTACATTAATAATACAGGGTTAGTCCCTGATTACATTAATAATACAGGGTTAGTCCCTGAGGGTTAGTCCCTGAAATTAATAATACAGGGTTAGTCCCTGATTAAATTAATAATACAGGGTTAGTCCCTGATTACATTAATAATACAGGGTTAGTCCCTGATTAAATTAATAATACAGGGTTAGGATTAAATTAATAATACAGGGTTAGTCCCTGATTAAATTAATAATACAGGGGGTTAGTCCCTGATTACATTAATAATACAGGGTTAGTCCCTGATTACATTAATAATACAGGGTTAGTCCCTGATTACATTAATAATACAGGGTTAGTCCCTGATTACATTAATAATACAGGGTTAGTCCCTGATTAAATTAATAATACAGGGTTAGTCCCTGATTAAATTAATAATACAGGGTTAGTCCCTGATTACATTAATAATACAGGGTTAGTCCCTGATTAAATTAATAATACAGGGTTAGTCCCTGATTACATTAATAATAGTCCCGATTACATTAATAATACAGGGTTAGTCCCTGATTACATTAATAATACAGGGTTAGTCCCTGATTACATTAATAATACAGGGTTAGTCCCTGATTAAATTAATAATACAGGGTTAGTCCCTGATTACATTAATAATACAGGGTTAGTCCCTGATTAAATTAATAATACAGGGTTAGTCCCTGATTAAATTAATAATACAGGGTTAGTCCCTGATTACATTAATAATACAGGGTTAGTCCCTGATTACATTAATAATACAGGGTTAGGGTTAGTCCCTGATTAAATTAATAATACAGGGTTAGTCCCTGATTACATTAATAATACAGGGTTAGTCCCTGATTACATTAATAATACAGGGTTAGTTGATTACATTAATAATACAGGGTTAGTCCCTGATTACATTAATAATACAGGGTTAGTCCCTGATTAAATTAATAATACAGGGTTAGTCCCTGATTACATTAATAATACAGGGTTAGTCCCTGATTACATTAATAATACAGGGTTAGTCCCTGATTACATTAATAATACAGGGTTAGTCCCTGATTAAATTAATAATACAGGGTTAGTCTCTGATTACATTAATAATACAGGGTTAGTCCCTGATTACATTAATACTACAGGGTTAGTACCTGATTACATTAATAATACAGGGTTAGTCCCTGATTAAATTAATAATACAGGGTTAGTCCCTGATTACATTAATAATACAGGGTTAGTCCCTCATTACATTAATAATACAGGGTTAGTCCCTGATTACATTAATAATACAGGGTTAGGGTTAGTCCCTGATTAAATTAATAATACAGGGTTAGTCCCTGATTACATTAATAATACAGGGTTAGTCCCTGATTAAATTAATAATACAGGGTTAGTCCCTCATTACATTAATAATACAGGGTTAGGGTTAGTCCCTGATTACATTAATAATACAGGGTTAGTTACACTGATCATATCCTATATATAACCTATATATAACCTATATATAACTTGTATTTAAGCTATATATATAGGATCCTATATGTCCTATATATATATATATATATATATATTTATCCAATGTTTAGCCTATATATAACTTATATATAACCTATATATAACCTATATTTAACCTGAATTTAACCGATATATATCCTATATATAACCTGTATATAACCTGTATTTAACCTGTATTTAACCTGTATATAACCTGTATTTAACCTGTATTTAACCTGTATATATGTATATATAACCTGTATTTAACCTGTATATAGCTTGCTCTCTAGCGACTCCTTGTGGCGGGCCGGGTACCAGCTGGTGTTGCAGCTTCCAGGTTGAGCGAGCGTGTCAAGAACTGGTGCTTCTTGGCAGGGTCGTGTTTTCGCCAAAACAAAGAGAGAATCTTTTGAAGTTTGTCACTTCCACATTGACATTTCAGACTTGATTTTTCTTTTAAGATAAATGTATCAACCCCTTTCCAGTAATTATAATCCACATAATAGCATGATTATATTCCCTTCTGTAGCAACCTGGCTCAAATTAAGATCCTACATCTGTACTGCACTACTTTTGACCAGAGCCCGATGGGCACCGGTAGTGAACCATATAGGGATTAGGGTGTCATTTGGAATGCAGTCGTTTATTACACAGTAATCTAATACAAACCCCCGGCGCGACACTGCTCCCCTCGCCTGATTGGAGACACGACCCACAGAGCCCATTGAGCCCTCTGACTCACACAGTTGCACTCCCTTGCAGTTTGCTTAAGTAACAATCAGAGGCAGCTGGGAGGCCATTAAGGCCACTCCATGGGCGGCCGTACAGTAAGTGCTCCCAGGAGCAGCCTTTCCCCTGCCTCCCCTCCCCCCTCCCACAGCCTCCCCCTATCTCCCTCCTGTCTCCCTCCTGTTTCCCCCCTATCTCCATCCTGTCTCCCCCCTATCTCCCTCCTGTCTCCCCCTATCTCCCTCCTGTCTCCTACCATCTCCCTCCTGTCTCCCCCCTGTCTCCCACTATCTCCCTCCTATCTCCCCCTGCCTCCCCCCCCCCCCCCTCCGTTTACCCTTAGCTTTCACCTGTACCTTCCTATCTCCATGGATATGAGAGGCATGACTAGTACAGGGAAGTAGATTTTCCTTCTCGGAACCAATTATGTTACATAAAAGGAGATGACTAGTGGAGCAGTGGTTGACTGGGACTGAGTCCCCAAAAATGGCCTCCTATTCCTGACACGGTGTACTACTAGCTCTATGGGCTCTGGTCAAAGGAAGCGTTCTACGTAGGACACGGGGTGTCATTTAGGACTGAGCACTGGGCCTCATTCCCTTTCGTGAGGGTCTGGGGATCTGCCTGTCGTCACACAGGGCAGTAAAGTAGCAGTAGTCATCTAGTGACTCAGTCCTGACTCATACTGCCAAGGGGGTACATCCTGTCGGCTCTTACTAACGACGTCTGTCGCGCCCAATAACACCGAGGCTTTGTCCCAAATGGCACCGCGCCCCATAGGGCAATATAGTAGATGGCTTTGTCCATCAAATGGCGAAGATGCCGTTTTCCCAAGTTCATAACTGTGCTCTATCTCCTCAAACAATAGCATTGTATTCTTTCCCTGTAATAGCTACTGTAAATTGGACAGTGAATTGAACGAGAATTTAAGCTGACAATACTCTGTCCTGGGAAAGTTGATCCCGAATCCTGTAGATGTTTCAAGAACAACTTTCTAGTATTGAGTTTTGTATTTATTAAGGATCCCCAATAGTTCCTGTACGACAACAGCTACTCTTTCTGGGGTCCAATAAAATTAAGCTTTTACTGCAGCGGGCTAAATCGGGGTCATACAAAGTGATTCAATCAATGTCTCAATTGTCTCAAGGCTTAAAAACCCTTCTTTAGCCTCCCCT
This sequence comes from Oncorhynchus nerka, assembly GCF_034236695.1. Taxonomy (NCBI): domain Eukaryota; kingdom Metazoa; phylum Chordata; class Actinopteri; order Salmoniformes; family Salmonidae; genus Oncorhynchus; species Oncorhynchus nerka. Next base: position 2,850,900 of record NC_088397.1, read on the forward strand.
TCATCTCCACTGATTGAAGTGGATTTACCAAGAGACATCAATAAGGGATTATAGCTTTCACCTGGATTCACCTGGTCAGTCTATGTCATGGAAAAAGAAGTTGTTCCTCATGTTTTGTACACCCAGTGTATATATATATATATATATACTGTATATACAGTTGAAGTCGGAAGTTTACATACACTTAGTTTGGAGTCTATAAACTTGTTTTTCAACAACTGCGCAATTTTTGTGTTAAAAACTAGTTTTGGCAAGTAGGTTAGGACATTACATTGTGTATGACACAAGTTATTTTTCCAACAATTGTTTACAGACAGATTATTTCACTTATAATTCACTGTATCACAATTCCAGTGGGTCAGAAGTTTACATACACTAAGTTGACTGTGCCTTTAAACAGCTTGGAAAATTCCAGAAAATTATGCCATGGCTTTAGAAGCTTCTGATTGGCTAATTGACATAATTTGAGTGAATTGGAGGTGTACCTGTGGATGTATTTCAAGGCCTTCCTTCAAACTCAGTGCCTCTTTGCCTGACATCATGGGAAAATCAAAAGAAATCAGCCAAGACCTTAGAAAAATTATTGTAGACCTCCACAAGTCTGGTTCATCCTTGGAAGCAATTTCCAAATTCCTGAAGGTACCACCTTCATCTATACAAACAATAGTATGTGTCACGCCCTGGTCGAAGTATTTTGTGTTTATCTTCATTTATTTGGTCAGGCCAGGGTGTGGCATGGGGTTTTGTATGTGGTGTGTATATATTGGGATTGTAGCTTAGTGGGGTGTTCTAGTTAAGTCTATGGCTGTCTGAAGTGGTTCTCAATCAGAGGCAGGTGTTTATCATTGTTTCTGATTGGGAACCATATTTAGGCAGCCATATTCTTTGAGTGTTTTGTGGGTGATTGTCCTTAGTGTCCTTGTTCTTGTCTCTGTGTTAGTTTACACAAGTATAGGCTGTTTCGGTTTGGTTACGTTCATTACGTTCTTTGTTTTATAGTGTTTATAATTGATTCGTGTTTTACGTTTGTTTGATTAAACATGGATCGCAATCTACACGCTGCATTTTGGTCCGACTCTCCTTCACACCTAGAAAACCGTTACAGTATGCATAAACACCATCGGACCACGCAGCCGTCATACCGCTCAGGAAGGAGACGCGTTCTGTCTCCTAGAGATGAACGTACTTTGGTGCGAAAAGTTCAAATCAATCCCAGAACAACAGCAAAGGACCTTGTGAAGATGCTGGAGGAAACAGGTACAAAAGTATCTATATCCACAGTAAAAACAAGTCCTATCTCGACATAACCTGAAAGACCGCTCAGCAAGGAAGAAGCCACTGCTCTAAAACCGCCATTAAAAAAGCCAGACAAAGGTTTGCAACTGCACATGGGGACAAAGATCGTACTTTTTGGAGAAATGTCCTCTGGTCTGATGAAACAACAAAAACAAAAAACTTCTGACCCACTGGGAATGTGATGAAAGAAACAAAATCTGAAATAAATCTATTATTCTGACATTTCACATTCTTAAAATAAAGTGGTGATCCTAACTGACCTAAAACAGGGAAATTTTACTAGGATTAAATGTCAGGAATTGTGAAAACTGAGTTTAAATGTATTTGGCTAAGGTGTAATTAAACTTCAGACTTCAACTGTCCATTTGAATACAGTATATATATATGAAGTGGACAGCAGTAGTTATATAGGATGAACTAGAATACAGTATATACATATGAAGTGGACAGTAGGATGAGCCATGACTAGAATACAGTATATATATATGAAGTGGACAGCAGTAGTTATACAGGATGAACCATGACTAGAATACAGTATATACATATGAAGTGGACAGCAGTAGTTATATAGGATGAACCATGACTAGAATACAGTATATACAGTGGGGCAAAAAAGTGT
>NC_088397.1:2860314-2870314 GCF_034236695.1 Oncorhynchus nerka
ACTTCTCACTGTTGTTACAGCTTCCACTGTCTGCTTCCCACTGTTGTTACAGCTTCCACTGTCTGCTTCCCACTGTTGTTACAGCTCCTACTGTCTGCTTCCCACTGTTGTTACAGCTTCCACTGTCTGCTTCCCACTTCTCACTGTTGTTACAGCTTCCACTGTCTGCTTCCCACTGTTGTTACAGCTTCCACTGTCTGCTTCCCACTTCTCACTGTTGGTACAGCTTCCACCTTCTGCTTCCCACTTCTCACTGTTGTTACAGCTTCCACTGTCTGCTTCCTACTTCTCACTGTTGTTACAGCTTCCACTGTCTGCTTCCCACTGTTGTTACAGCTTCTACTGTCTGCTTCCTACTTCTCACTGTTGTTACAGCTTCCACTGTCTGCTTCCCACTTCCCACTGTTGTTACAGCTTCCGCTGACTGCTTCCACTGTTGTTACAGCTTCCACTGTCTGCTTCCCACTTCTCACTGTTGTTACAGCTTCCACTGTCTGCTTCCCACTGTTGTTACAGCTTCCACTGTCTGCTTCCCACTTCTCACTGTTGTTACAGCTTCCACTGTCTGCTTCCCACTTCCCACTGTTGTTACAGCTTCCGCTGTCTGCTTCTCACCACTGTTACAGCTTCCACTGTCTGCTTCCCACTGTTGTTACAGCTTCTACTGTCTGCTTCCTACTTCTCACTGTTGTTACAGCTTCCACTGTCTGCTTCCTACTTCTCACTGTTGTTAAAGCTTCCGCTGTCTGCTTCTCACTGTTGTTACAGCTTCCACTGTCTGCTTCCCACTTCTCACTGTTGTTACAGCTTCCACTGTCTGCTTCCCACTGTTGTTACAGCTTCCACTGTCTGCTTCCCACTTCTCACTGTTGTTACAGCTTCCACTGTCTGCTTCCCACTTCCCACTGTTGTTACAGCTTCCGCTGTCTGCTTCTCACTGTTGTTACAGCTTCCACTGTCTGCTTCCCACTGTTTTTACAGCTTCCACTGTCTGCTTCCCACTGTTGTTACAGCTTCCACTGTCTGCTTCCTACTTCTCACTGTTGTTACAGCTTCCACTGTCTGCTTCTCACTGTTGTTACAGCTTCCACTGTCTGCTTCCCACTTCTCACTGTTGTTACAGCTTCCACTGTCTGCTTCCAACTGTTGTTACAGCTTCCACTGTCTGCTTCACTGTTGTTACAGCTTCCACTGTATGCTTCCCACTGTTGTTACAGCTTCTCACTGTCTGTTACAGCTTCCACTGTTGCTTCCCACTTCCACTGTTGTTACAGCTTCCACTGTCTGCTTCTCACTGTTGTTACAGCTTCCACTGTCTGCTTCCCACTGTTGTTACAGCTTCCACTGTCTGCTTCCCACTGTTGTTACAGCTTCCACTGTCTGCTTCTCACTGTTGTTACAGCTTCCACTGTCTGCTTCCCACTGTTGTTACAGCTTCCACTGTCTGCTTCTCACTGTTGTTACAGCTTCCACTGTCTGCTTCCCACTTCCCACTGTTGTTACAGCTTCCGCTGTCTGCTTCTCACTGTTGTTACAGCTTCCACTGTCTGCTTCCCACTGTTGTTACAGCTTCTACTGTCTGCTTCCTACTTCTCACTGTTGTTACAGCTTCCACTGTCTGCTTCCTACTTCTCACTGTTGTTACAGCTTCCGCTGTCTGCTTCTCACTGTTGTTACAGCTTCCACTGTCTGCTTCCCACTTCTCACTGTTGTTACAGCTTCCACTGTCTGCTTCCCACTGTTGTTACAGCTTCCACTGTCTGCTTCCCACTTTTCACTGTTGTTACAGCTTCCACTGTCTGCTTCCCACTTCCCACTGTTGTTACAGCTTCCACTGTCTGCTTCTCACTGTTGTTACAGCTTCCACTGTCTGCTTCCCACTGTTTTTACAGCTTCCACTGTCTGCTTCCCACTGTTGTTACAGCTTCCACTGTCTGCTTCCTACTTCTCACTGTTGTTACAGCTTCCACTGTCTGCTTCTCACTGTTGTTACAGCTTCCACTGTATGCTTCCCACTGTTGTTACAGCTTCCACTGTCTGCTTCTCACTGTTGTTACAGCTTCCACTGTCTGCTTCTCACTGTTGTTACAGCTTCCACTGTCTGCTTCCACTGTTTTTACAGCTTCCACTGTCTGCTTCCCACTGTTGTTACAGCTTCCACTGTCTGCTTCCTACTTCTCACTGTTGTTACAGCTTCCACTGTCTGCTTCTCACTGTTGTTACAGCTTCCACTGTCTGCTTCCCACTGTTGTTACAGCTTCCACTGTCTGCTTCTCACTGTTGTTACAGCTTCCACTGTCTGCTTCCCACTTCCCACTGTTGTTACAGCTTCCACTGTCTGCTTCTCACTGTTGTTACAGCTTCCACTGTCTGCTTCCAACTGTTGTTACAGCTTCCACTGTCTGCTTCCCACTTCCCACTGTTGTTACAGCTTCCACTGTCTGCTTCCCACTTCTCACTGTTGTTACAGCTTCCATTGTCTGCTTCCACTGTTGTTACAGCTTCCACTGTCTGCTTCTCACTGTTGTTACAGCTTCCACTGTCTGCTTCCCACTGTTGTTACAGCTTCCACTGTCTGCTTCCCACTGTTGTTACAGCTTCCACTGTCTGCTTCCCACTTCTCACTGTTGTTACAGCTTCCACTGTCTGCTTCCCACTGTTGTTACAGCTTCCACTGTCTGCTTCCCACTTCTCACTGTTGTTACAGCTTCCACTGTCTGCTTCCCACTGTAGTTACAGCTTCCACTGTCTGCTTCCCACTGTTGTTACAGCTTCCACTGTCTGCTTCCCAGGTCTCACTGTTGTTACAGCTTCCACCCTCTGCTTCCCACTGTTGTTACAGCTTCCACCCTCTGCTTCCCACTGTTGTTACAGCTTCAACTGTCTGCTTCCAACTGTTGTTACAGCTTCCACTGTCTGCTTCCCACTTCTCACTGTTGTTACAGCTTCCACTGTCTGCTTCCAACTGTTGTTACAGCTTCCACTGTCTGCTTCCCACTTCTCACTGTTATTACAGCTTCCACTGTCTGCTTCCCACTTCTCACTGTTGTTACAGCTTCCACTGTCTGCTTCCCACTTCTCACTGTTGTTACAGCTTCCACTGTCTGCTTCCCACTTCCCACTGTTGTTACAGCTTCCACTGTCTGCTTCTCACTGTTGTTACAGCTTCCACTGTCTGCTTCCAACTGTTGTTACAGCTTCCACTGTCTGCTTCCCACTTCCCACTGTTGTTACAGCTTCCACTGTCTGCTTCCTACTGTTGTTACAGCTTCCACTGTCTGCTTCCCACTGTTGTTACAGCTTCCACTGTCTGCTTCTTCTCACTGTTGTTACAGCTTCCACTGTCTGCTTCTCACTGTTGTTACAGCTTCCACTATCTGCTTCTCACTGTTGTTACAGCTTCCACTGTCTGCTTCCCACTTCTCACTGTTGTTACAGCTTCCACTGTCTGCTTCCCACTGTTGTTACAGCTTCCACTGTCTGCTTCCACTTTTCACTGTTGTTACAGCTTCCACTGTCTGCTTCCCACTTCCCACTGTTGTTACAGCTTCCGCTGTCTGCTTCTCACTGTCACTGTTACAGCTTCCACTGTCTGCTTCCCACTGTTTTACAGCTTCCACTGTCTGCTTCCCACTGTTGTTACAGCTTCCACTGTCTGCTTCCTACTTCTCACTGTTGTTACAGCTTCCACTGTCTGCTTCTCACTGTTGTTACAGCTTCCACTGTATGCTTCCCACTGTTGTTACAGCTTCCACTGTCTGCTTCTCACTGTTGTTACAGCTTCCGCTGTCTGCTTCTCACTGTTGTTACAGCTTCCACTGTCTGCTTCCCACTGTTTTTACAGCTTCCACTGTCTGCTTCCCACTGTTGTTACAGCTTCCACTGTCTGCTTCCTACTTCTCACTGTTGTTACAGCTTCCACTGTCTGCTTCCCACTTCTCACTGTTGTTACAGCTTCCACTGTCTGCTTCCCACTGTTGTTACAGCTTCCACTGTCTGCTTCCCACTTCTCACTGTTGTTACAGCTTCCATTGTCTGCTTCCAACTGTTGTTACAGCTTCCACTGTCTGCTTCTCACTGTTGTTACAGCTTCCACTGTCTGCTTCCCACTGTTGTTACAGCTTCCACTGTCTGCTTCCCACTGTTGTTACAGCTTCCACTGTCTGCTTCCCACTTCTCACTGTTGTTACAGCTTCCACTGTCTGCTTCCCACTGTTGTTACAGCTTCCACTGTCTGCTTCCCACTGTTGTTACAGCTTCCACTGTCTGCTTCCCACTTCTCACTGTTGTTACAGCTTCCACTGTCTGCTTCCCACTGTTGTTACAGCTTCCATTGTCTGCTTCTCACTGTTGTTACAGCTTCCACTGTCTGCTTCTCACTGTTGTTACAGCTTCCACTGTCTGCTTCCCACTGTTGTTACAGCTTCCACTGTCTGCTTCCCACTGTTGTTACAGCTTCCACTGTCTGCTTCCCACTTCTCACTGTTGTTACAGCTTCCACTGTCTGCTTCCCACTGTTGTTACAGCTTCCACTGTCTGCTTCCCACTGTTGTTACAGCTTCCACTGTCTGCTTCCCACTTCTCACTGTTGTTACAGCTTCCACTGTCTGCTTCCCACTGTAGTTACAGCTTCCACTGTCTGCTTCCCACTGTTGTTACAGCTTCCACTGTCTGCTTCCCACTTCTCACTGTTGTTACAGCTTCCACCCTCTGCTTCCCACTGTTGTTACAGCTTCCACTGTCTGCTTCCACTGTTGTTACAGCTTCCCACTGTCTGCTTCCCACTGTTGTTACAGCTTCCACTGTCTGCTTCCCACTCTCACTGTTGTTACAGCTTCCACTGTCTGCTTCCCACTGTTGTTACAGCTTCCACTGTCTGCTTCCCACTTCTCACTGTTGTTACAGCTTCCACTGTCTGCTTCCCACTTCCCACTGTTGTTACAGCTTCCACTGTCTGCTTCTCACTGTTGTTACAGCTTCCACTGTCTGCTTCCCACTTCTCACTGTTGTTACAGCTTCCACTGTCTGCTTCCCACTTCCCACTGTTGTTACAGCTTCCACTGTCTGCTTCTCACTGTTGTTACAGCTTCCACTGTCTGCTTCCCACTGTTGTTACAGCTTCCACTGTCTGCTTCCTACTTCTCACTGTTGTTACAGCTTCCACTGTCTGCTTCCCACTTCTCACTGTTGTTACAGCTTCCACTGTCTGCTTCCCACTGTTGTTACAGCTTCCACTGTCTGCTTCCCACTTTTCACTGTTGTTACAGCTTCCACTGTCTGCTTCCACTTCCCACTGTTGTTACAGCTTCCGCTGTCTGCTTCTCACTGTTGTTACAGCTTCCACTGTCTGCTTCCCACTGTTGTTACAGCTTCCACTGTCTGCTTCCCACTGTTGTTACAGCTTCCACTGTCTGCTTCCCACTTCTCACTGTTGTTACAGCTTCCACTGTCTGCTTCTCACTGTTGTTACAGCTTCCACTGTCTGCTTCCCACTGTTGTTACAGCTTCCACTGTCTGCTTCCTCACTGTTGTTACAGCTTCCACTGTCTGCATCTCACTGTTGTTACAGCTTCCACTGTCTGCTTCCCACTGTTTTACAGCTTCCACTGTCTGCTTCTCACTGTTGTTACAGCTTCCGCTGTCTGCTTCTCACTGTTGTTACAGCTTCCACTGTCTGCTTCCCACTGTTTTTACAGCTTCCACTGTCTGCTTCCCACTGTTTTTACAGCTTCCACTGTCTGCTTCCCACTGTTGTTACAGCTTCCACTGTCTGCTTCTCACTGTTGTTACAGCTTCCACTGTCTGCTTCCCACTGTTGTTACAGCTTCCACTGTCTGCTTCTCACTGTTGTTACAGCTTCCACTGTCTGCTTCCCACTGTTGTTACAGCTTCCACTGTCTGCTTCCCAGGTCTCACTGTTGTTACAGCTTCCACTGTCTGCTTCCCACTTCCCACTGTTGTTACAGCTTCCACTGTCTGCTTCCAACTGTTGTTACAGCTTCCATTGTCTGCTTCTCACTGTTGTTACAGCTTCCACTGTCTGCTTCCAACTGTTGTTACAGCTTCCACTGTCTGCTTCCCACTTCTCACTGTTGTTACAGCTTCCACTGTCTGCTTCCACTGTTGTTACAGCTTCCACTGTCTGCTTCCCACTGTTGTTACAGCTTCAACTGTCTGCTTCCCACTGTTGTTACAGCTTCCACTGTCTGCTTCCTACTTCTCACTGTTGTTACAGCTTCCACTGTCTGCTTCTCACTGTTGTTACAGCTTCCACTGTATGCTTCCCACTGTTGTTACAGCTTCAACTGTCTGCTTCCCACTTCTCACTGTTGTTACAGCTTCCACTGTCTGCTTCCCACTGTTGTTACAGCTTCCACTGTCTGCTTCCCACTTCTCACTGTTGTTACAGCTTCCACTGTCTGCTTCCCACTGTTGTTACAGCTTCCACTGTCTGCTTCCCACTTCTCACTGTTGTTACAGCTTCCACTGTCTGCTTCCCACTGTTGTTACAGCTTCCACTGTCTGCTTCTCACTGTTGTTACAGCTTCCACTGTCTGCTTCCCACTTCTCACTGTTGTTACAGCTTCCACTGTCTGCTTCCCACTTCCCACTGTTGTTACAGCTTCCACTGTCTGCTTCCCACTGTTGTTACAGCTTCCACTGTCTGCTTCCCACTTCTCACTGTTGTTACAGCTTCCACTGTCTGCTTCCCACTGTTGTTACAGCTTCCACTGTCTGCTTCTACTTCACTGTTGTTACAGCTTCCGCTGTCTGCTTCTCACTGTTGTTACAGCTTCCACGGTCTGCTTCCCACTTCTCACTGTTGTTACAGCTTCCACTGTCTGCTTCTCACTGTTGTTACAGCTTCCACTGTCTGCTTCCCACTGTTGTTACAGCTTCCACTGTCTGCTTCCAACTTCTCACTGTAGTTACAGCTTCCACTGTCTGCTTCTCACTGTTGTGTGTGTAGATCTGACTGTATCCAGTGATATCATCATGTTTTACAGCTCCCGAGTGGCGCAGCGGTCTAAGACACTGCATCTCAGGCGTCACTACAGACCCTGGTTCGATTCCAGGCTGTATCACAACCGGCCGTGATTGGGGGGGTCCCATAGGGCGGAGCACAATTGGCCCAGCGACGTCCGGGTTAGGGTTTGCCCGGGGTAGGCCTGTCATTGTAAATAAGAATTTGTTCTTTTAACTGACTTGCCTAGTTAAATGAATTAATGAATTAAATTAAGCTTTAATAACTTACAATACAACATAGACCCAGGCAATAACATTGATGACGCCATCTTTATACAAACGACTAACATATGTCATATATGACTACATCTACAGCCTCCTTCATACTGTAAGGGAGCATGAGAGTGAAGGAGTGGAGGAGGATAAATGGAGAGGAGGAGTGGAGGCGGGAGGAGAGAGAAGGAGGGGTGGAGGAAGAGAGAGTAGGAGAGAAGGAGGGGTGGAGGAAGAGAGAGGAGGGGTGGAGGCGGGAGGAGAGAGAAGGTGGGGTGGAAGAGAGAGAAGGAGGGGTGGAGGAAGAGAGAGTAGGAGAGAAGGAGGGTGGAGGAGAGAGAAAGAGAGAGGAGGGGCGGAGGAGGATGGAGAGAGAGAAGGGGGGTGGAGGAGGATAAAGGGAGAGGAGGAGTGGAGGTGGGAGTAGAGAGAAGGAGGGTGGAAGAGAGAGAAGGAAGGTTGGAGGAGGATGGAGAGAGAGAAGGAGGGTGGAGGAGAGAAAGAGAGAGGTGGGGTGGAGGAAAGAGAAAGAGAGAGGAGGGGTGGAGGAGGATGGAGAAAGAGAGAGAAAAGGGGGGTGGAGGAGGATGGGAGAGAGAGAGAAGGAGGGGTGGAGGATGAAGAAGAATAAGAACTAATTGAAGAGATGAGGACAATGACACCGGAGAAGGAAGAAAATGATTTTCTCTCCCTGGAATGACAATTGTCTAATTGAGGTAGAAGCAGAGCATTATGGTTTGTCTGTGAGAGAATGCATCTGCTGCAGTCCGATGTGAGAGAAAGGGGGAAAGAGAGAAAGGGGGAAAAGAGAGAGAGAGAGAGAGAGAGAGAGAGAGAGAGAGAGAGAGAGAGAGAGAGAGAGAGACAAAGAGAGAGAGAGAGAGAGAGAGAGAGAGAGACAGAGACAGAGAGAGAGAGAGAGAGAGAGATGCAGTTTAGATAACTCGGCTCATGGCTCAGAGCACAAAGCAATACTCCTCCTCTTCCTCATCTTCCTCCTCCTCCTCCTCCTCTTTCTCGTCCTGCTTTTGTTCAGACAGCCATCATTTAATAACCATTCATAGCCTGTAAACAACCATCTCCCTGCCCTCTTGGACTTGTCTCCTCTAGCCCACAGCACTGTGTTAACAGACCTGGCACGCCAAGGATACAGAGAACCAGGAGCACAGAGAGACAGATTCCCTCAGACAGACAGTTTCCCTCAGAGAGACAGATTCCCTCAGAGAGACAGATTCCCTCAGAGAGACAGATTCCCTCAGACAGACAGTTTCCCTCAGAGAGACAGATTCCCTCAGAGAGACAGATTCCCTCAGAGAGACAGATTCCCTCAGACAGACAGTTTCCCTCAGAGAGACAGATTCCCTCAGAGAGACAGATTCCCTCAGAGAGACAGATTCCCTCAGACAGACAGTTTCCCTCAGAGAGACAGATTCCCTCAGACAGACAGTTTCCCTCAGAGAGACAGATTCCCTCAGAGAGACAGATTCCCTCAGAGAGACAGATTCCCTCAGACAGACAGTTTCCCTCAGAGAGACAGATTCCCTCAGACAGACAGTTTCCCTCAGAGAGACAGATTCCCTCAGAGAGACAGATTCCCTCAGATAGACAGTTTCCCTCAGAGAGACAGATTCCCTCAGAGAGACAGATTCCCTCAGACAGACAGTTTCCCTCAGAGAGACAGATTCCCTCAGAGAGACAGATTCCCTCAGAGAGACAGATTCCCTCAGACAGACAGTTTCCCTCAGAGAGACAGATTCCCTCAGACAGACAGTTTCCCTCAGAGAGACAGATTCCCTCAGACAGACAGTTTCCCTCAGAGAGACAGATTCCCTCAGAGAGACAGATTCCCTCAGACAGACAGTTTCCCTCAGAGAGACAGTTTCCCTCAGAGAGACAGATTCCCTCAGAGAGACAGATTCCCTCAGAGAGACAGATTCCCTCAGAGAGACAGATTCCCTCACAGAGACATATTCCCTCAGAGAGACAGATTCCCTCAGAGAGACAGATTCCCTCAGAGAGACAGATTCCCTCAGAGAGACAGTTTCCCTCAGAGAGACAGATTCCCTCAGAGAGACAGATTCCCTCACAGAGACAGTTTCCCTCAGAGAGACAGATTCCCTCAGAGAGACAGTTTCCCTCAGAGAGACAGATTCCCTCAGAGAGACAGTTTCCCTCAGAGAGACAGTTTCCCTCAGAGACAGATTCCCTCAGAGAGACAGATTCCCTCAGGGAGACAAATTCCCTCAGGGAGACAGATTCCCTCAGGGAGAAAAAGTCCCTCAGAGAGACAGATTCCTTCAGAGAGACAGATTCCCTCAGAGAGACAGATTCCCTCAGAGAGACAGTTTCCCTCAGAGAGACAGATTCCCTCAGAGAGACAGATTCCCTCAGAGAGACAGATTCCCTCAGAGAGACAGGTTCCCTCAGAGAGACAGTTTCCCTCAGAGAGACAGATTCCCTCAGGGAGACAGATTCCCTCAGAGAGACAGATTCCCTCAGAGAGACAGGTTCCCTCAGAGAGACAGTTTCCCTGGACTGTGTCCCTCTCTTCCTGTCTCCCTCTGGTTTCTCTTCCCAAGGCTGTCCCATGTCCCTCCTGGCTCCACTACAAGCTACCAGAACGTCCCTGGACTGTGTCCCTCTCTTCCTGTCTCCCTCTGGTTTCTCTTCCCAAGGCTGTCCCCGGTCCCTCCTGGCTCCACTACAAGCTACCAGAACGTCCCTGGACTGTGTCCCTCTCTTCCTGTCTCCCTCTGGTTTC
>NC_088397.1:2877814-2902814 GCF_034236695.1 Oncorhynchus nerka
CTACCTATATCCCTCTCTACCTATATCCCTCTCTACCTCTCTCCCTATATTCCTCTCTACCTCTCTACCTATATCCCTCTCTACCTCTCTACCTATATCCCTCTCTACCTATATCCGTCTCTACCTATATCCCTCTCTACCTCTCTACCTATATCCCTCTCTACCTCTCTACCTATATCCCTCTCTACCTATATCCCTCTCTACCTCTCTACCTATATCCCTCTCTACCTATATCCCTCTCTACCTATATCCCTCTCTACCTCTCTACCTATATCCCTCTCTACCTCTCTCCCTATATCCCTCTCTACCTATATCCCTCTCTACCTATATCCCTCTCTACCTCTCTAAATATATCCCTCTCTACCTATATCCCTCTCTACCTCTCTACCTATATCCCTCTCTACCTCTCTCCCTATATCCCTCTCTACCTATATCCCTCTCCACCTCTCTACGTATATCCCTCTCTACCTCTCTACCTATATCCCTCTCTACCTCTCTACCTATATCCCTCTCTACCTCTCTCCCTATATCCCTCTCTACCTATATCCCTCTCTACCTCTCTACCTATATCCCTCTCTACCTCTCTACCTATATCCCTCTCTACCTCTCTACCTATATCCCTCTCTACCTATATCCCTCTCTACCTCTCTACTTATATCCCTCTCCACCTCTCTACCTATATCCCTCTCCACCTCTCTACCTATATCCCTCTCTACCTATATCCCTCTCTACCTCTCTACCTATATCCCTCTCTACCTACATCCCTCTCCACCTCTCTACCTATATCCCTCTCTACCTCTCTACCTATATCCCTCTCTACCTATATCCCTCTCTACCTCTCTACCTATATCCCTCTCTACCTATATCCCTCTCTACCTATATCCCTCTCTACCTGTATCCCTCTCTACCTCTCTACCTATATCCCTCTCTACCTATATCCCTCTCTACCTATATCCCTCTCTACCTCTCTACCTATATCCCTCTCTACCTATATCCCTCTCTACCTATATCCCTCTCTACCTATATCCCTCTCTACCTATATCCCTCTCTACCTCTCTACCTATATCCCTCTCTACCTATATCCCTCTCTACCTCTCTACCTCTCTACCTATATCCCTCTCTACCTATATCCCTCTCTACCTATATCCCTCTCTACCTCTCTACCTCTCTACCTCTCTACCTATATCCCTCTCTACCTATATCCCTCTCTACCTCTCTACCTATATCCCTCTCTACCTATATCCCTCTCTACCTCTCTACCTATATCCCTCTCTACCTCTCTACCTATATCCCTCTCTACCTCTCTACCTATATCCCTCTCTACCTATATCCCTCTCTACCTCTCTACCTCTCTACCTATATCCCTCTCTACCTCTCTACCTATATCCCTCTCTACCTATATCCCTCTCTACCTCTCTACCTATATCCCTCTCTACCTCTCTACCTATATCCCTCTCTACCTCTCTCCCTATATCCCTCTCTACCTCTCTACTTATATCCCTCTCTACCTCTCTACCTATATCCCTCTCTACCTATATCCCTCTCCACCTCTCTACCTATATCCCTCTCTACCTATATCCCTCTCTACCTCTCTACCTATATCCCTCTCTACCTATATCCCTCTCTACCTATATCCCCCTCTACCTCTCTACCTATATCCCTCTCTACCTATATCCCCCTCTACCTCTCTACCTCTCTACCTCTCTACCTATATCCCTCTCTACCTATATCCCTCTCTACCTCTCTACTTATATCCCTCTCTACCTATATCCCTCTCTACCTATATCCCTCTCTACCTCTCTACCTCTCTACCTAAATCCCTCTCTACCTCTCTACCTATATCCCTCTCTACCTCTCTACCTATATCCCTCTCTACCTATATCCCTCTCTACCTATATCCCTCTCTACCTATATCCCTCTCTACCTCTCTACCTATATCCCTCTCTACCTATATCCCTCTCTACCTCTCTACCTATATCCCCCTCTACCTCTATCCCTCTCTACCTCTCTACATATATCCTCTCTACCTCTCTACCTATATCCCTCTCTACCTCTCTACCTATATCCCTCTCTACCTATATCCCTCTCTACCTCTCTACCTATATCCCTCTCTACCTATATCCCTCTCTACCTATAACCCTCTATACCTATATCCCTCTCTACCTCTCTACCTATATCCCTCTCTACCTCTCTACCTATATCCCTCTCTACCTCTCTACCTATATCCCTCTCTACCTATATCCCTCTCTACCTCTCTACCTCTCTACCTATATCCCTCTCTTCCTCTCTACCTATATCCTTCTCTTCCTCTCTACCTATATCCCTCTCTACCTCTCTACCTCTCTCCCTATATCCCTCTCTACCTCTCTACCTATATCCCTCTCTACCTCTCTACCTATATCCCTCTCTACCTATATCCCTCTCTACCTATATCCCTCTCTACCTCTCTACCTATATCCCTCTCTACCTCTCTACCTATATCCCTCTCTACCTATATCCCTCTCTACCTCTCTACCTATATCCCTCTCTACCTATATCCCTCTCTACCTATATCCCTCTCTACCTCTCTACCTATATCCCTCTCTACCTCTCTCCCTATATCCCTCTCTACCTATATCCCTCTCTACCTATATCCCTCTCTACCTCTCTACCTATATCCCTCTCTACCTCTCTACCTATATCCCTCTCTACCTATATCCCTCTCTACCTCTCTACCTCTCTACCTATATCCCTCTCTACCTCTCTACCTATATCCCTCTCTACCTATATCCCTCTCTACCTCTCTACCTATATCCCTCTCTACCTCTCTACCTATATCCCTCTCTACCTCTCTCCCTATATCCTCTCTACCTCTCTACTTATATCCCTCTCTACCTCTCTACCTATATCCCTCTCTACCTATATCCCTCTCCACCTCTCTACCTATATCCCTCTCTACCTATATCCTCTCTACCTCTCTACCTATATCCCTCTCTACCTATATCCCTCTCTACCTATATCCCCTCTACCTCTCTACCTATATCCCTCTCTACCTATATCCCCCTCTACCTCTCTACCTCTCTACCTCTCTACCTATATCCCTCTCTACCTATATCCCTCTCTACCTCTCTACTTATATCCCTCTCTACCTATATCCCTCTCTACCTATATCCCTCTCTACCTCTCTACCTCTCTACCTAAATCCCTCTCTACCTCTCTACCTATATCCCTCTCTACCTCTCTACCTATATCCCTCTCTACCTATATCCCTCTCTACCTATATCCCTCTCTACCTGTATCCCTCTCTACCTCTCTACCTATATCCCTCTCTACCTATATCCCTCTCTACCTATATCCCTCTCTACCTCTCTACCTATATCCCTCTCTACCTATATCCCTCTCTACCTATATCCCTCTCTACCTATATCCCTCTCTACCTATATCCCTCTCTACCTCTCTACCTATATCCCTCTCTACCTATATCCCTCTCTACCTCTCTACCTCTCTACCTATATCCCTCTCTACCTATATCCCTCTCTACCTATATCCCTCTCTACCTCTCTACCTCTCTACCTCTCTACCTATATCCCTCTCTACCTATATCCCTCTCTACCTCTCTACCTATATCCCTCTCTACCTATATCCCTCTCTACCTCTCTACCTATATCCTCTCTACCTCTCTACCTATATCCCTCTCTACCTCTCTACCTATATCCCTCTCTACCTATATCCCTCTCTACCTCTCTACCTCTCTACCTATATCCCTCTCTACCTCTCTACCTATATCCCTCTCTACCTATATCCCTCTCTACCTCTCTACCTATATCCCTCTCTACCTCTCTACCTATATCCCTCTCTACCTCTCTCCCTATATCCCTCTCTACCTCTCTACTTATATCCCTCTCTACCTCTCTACCTATATCCCTCTCTACCTATATCCCTCTCCACCTCTCTACCTATATCCCTCTCTACCTATATCCCTCTCTACCTCTCTACCTATATCCCTCTCTACCTATATCCCTCTCTACCTATATCCCCCTCTACCTCTCTACCTATATCCCTCTCTACCTATATCCCCCTCTACCTCTCTACCTCTCTACCTCTCTACCTATATCCCTCTCTACCTATATCCCTCTCTACCTCTCTACTTATATCCCTCTCTACCTATATCCCTCTCTACCTATATCCCTCTCTACCTCTCTACCTCTCTACCTAAATCCCTCTCTACCTCTCTACCTATATCCCTCTCTACCTCTCTACCTATATCCCTCTCTACCTATATCCCTCTCTACCTATATCCCTCTCTACCTATATCCCTCTCTACCTCTCTACCTATATCCCTCTCTACCTATATCCCTCTCTACCTCTCTACCTATATCCCTCTCTACCTCTATCCCTCTCTACCTCTCTACATATATCCCTCTCTACCTCTCTACCTATATCCCTCTCTACCTCTCTACCTATATCCTCTCTACCTATATCCCTCTCTACCTCTCTACCTATATCCCTCTCTACCTATATCCCTCTCTACCTATAACCCTCTATACCTATATCCCTCTCTACCTCTCTACCTATATCCCTCTCTACCTCTCTACCTATATCCCTCTCTACCTCTCTACCTATATCCCTCTCTACCTATATCCCTCTCTACCTCTCTACCTCTCTACCTATATCCCTCTCTTCCTCTCTACCTATATCCTTCTCTTCCTCTCTACCTATATCCCTCTCTACCTCTCTACCTCTCTCCCTATATCCCTCTCTACCTCTCTACCTATATCCCTCTCTACCTCTCTACCTATATCCCTCTCTACCTATATCCCTCTCTACCTATATCCCTCTCTACCTCTCTACCTATATCCCTCTCTACCTCTCTACCTATATCCCTCTCTACCTATATCCCTCTCTACCTCTCTACCTATATCCCTCTCTACCTATATCCCTCTCTACCTATATCCCTCTCTACCTCTCTACCTATATCCCTCTCTACCTCTCTCCCTATATCCCTCTCTACCTATATCCCTCTCTACCTATATCCCTCTCTACCTCTCTACCTATATCCCTCTCTACCTCTCTACCTATATCCTCTCTACCTATATCCCTCTCTACCTCTCTACCTCTCTACCTATATCCCTCTCTACCTCTCTACCTATATCCCTCTCTACCTATATCCTCTCTACCTCTCTACCTATATCCCTCTCTACCTCTCTACCTATATCCCTCTCTACCTCTCTCCCTATATCCCTCTCTACCTCTCTACTTATATCCCTCTCTACCTCTCTACCTATATCCCTCTCTACCTATATCCCTCTCCACCTCTCTACCTATATCCCTCTCTACCTATATCCCTCTCTACCTCTCTACCTATATCCCTCTCTACCTATATCCCTCTCTACCTATATCCCCCTCTACCTCTCTACCTATATCCCTCTCTACCTATATCCCCCTCTACCTCTCTACCTCTCTACCTCTCTACCTATATCCCTCTCTACCTATATCCCTCTCTACCTCTCTACTTATATCCCTCTCTACCTATATCCCTCTCTACCTATATCCCTCTCTACCTCTCTACCTCTCTACCTAAATCCCTCTCTACCTCTCTACCTATATCCCTCTCTACCTCTCTACCTATATCCCTCTCTACCTATATCCCTCTCTACCTATATCCCTCTCTACCTCTCTACCTATATCCCTCTCTACCTATATCCCTCTCTACCTCTCTAACTATATCCCTCTCTACCTCTATCCCTCTCTACCTCTCTACATATATCCCTCTCTACCTCTCTACCTATATCCCTCTCTACCTCTCTACCTATATCCCTCTCTACCTATATCCCTCTCTACCTCTCTACCTATATCCCTCTCTACCTATATCCCTCTCTACCTATAACCCTCTATACCTATATCCCTCTCTACCTCTCTACCTATATCCCTCTCTACCTCTCTACCTATATCCCTCTCTACCTCTCTACCTATATCCCTCTCTACCTATATCCCTCTCTACCTCTCTACCTCTCTACCTATATCCCTCTCTTCCTCTCTACCTATATCCTTCTCTTCCTCTCTACCTATATCCCTCTCTACCTATATCCCTCTCTACCTCTCTACCTATATCCCTCTCTACCTCTCTACCTATATCCCTCTCTACCTCTCTCCCTATATCCCTCTCTACCTCTCTACTTATATCCCTCTCTACCTCTCTACCTATATCCCTCTCTACCTATATCCCTCTCCACCTCTCTACCTATATCCCTCTCTACCTATATCCCTCTCTACCTCTCTACCTATATCCCTCTCTACCTATATCCCTCTCTACCTATATCCCCCTCTACCTCTCTACCTATATCCCTCTCTACCTATATCCCCCTCTACCTCTCTACCTCTCTACCTCTCTACCTATATCCCTCTCTACCTATATCCCTCTCTACCTCTCTACTTATATCCCTCTCTACCTATATCCCTCTCTACCTATATCCCTCTCTACCTCTCTACCTCTCTACCTAAATCCCTCTCTACCTCTCTACCTATATCCCTCTCTACCTCTCTACCTATATCCCTCTCTACCTATATCCCTCTCTACCTATATCCCTCTCTACCTATATCCCTCTCTACCTCTCTACCTATATCCCTCTCTACCTATATCCCTCTCTACCTCTCTACCTATATCCCTCTCTACCTCTATCCCTCTCTACCTCTCTACATATATCCCTCTCTACCTCTCTACCTATATCCCTCTCTACCTCTCTACCTATATCCCTCTCTACCTATATCCCTCTCTACCTCTCTACCTATATCCCTCTCTACCTATATCCCTCTCTACCTATAACCCTCTATACCTATATCCCTCTCTACCTCTCTACCTATATCCCTCTCTACCTCTCTACCTATATCCCTCTCTACCTCTCTACCTATATCCCTCTCTACCTATATCCCTCTCTACCTCTCTACCTCTCTACCTATATCCCTCTCTTCCTCTCTACCTATATCCTTCTCTTCCTCTCTACCTATATCCCTCTCTACCTCTCTACCTCTCTCCCTATATCCCTCTCTACCTCTCTACCTATATCCCTCTCTACCTCTCTACCTATATCCCTCTCTACCTATATCCCTCTCTACCTATATCCCTCTCTACCTCTCTACCTATATCCCTCTCTACCTCTCTACCTATATCCCTCTCTACCTATATCCCTCTCTACCTCTCTACCTATATCCCTCTCTACCTATATCCCTCTCTACCTATATCCCTCTCTACCTCTCTACCTATATCCCTCTCTACCTCTCTCCCTATATCCCTCTCTACCTATATCCCTCTCTACCTATATCCCTCTCTACCTCTCTAAATATATCCCTCTCTACCTATATCCCTCTCTACCTCTCTACCTATATCCCTCTCTACCTCTCTCCCTATATCCCTCTCTACCTATATCCCTCTCCACCTCTCTACGTATATCCCTCTCTACCTCTCTACCTATATCCCTCTCTACCTCTCTACCTATATCCCTCTCTACCTCTCTCCCTATATCCCTCTCTACCTATATCCCTCTCTACCTCTCTACCTATATCCCTCTCTACCTCTCTACCTATATCCCTCTCTACCTCTCTACCTATATCCCTCTCTACCTATATCCCTCTCTACCTCTCTACTTATATCCCTCTCTACCTCTCTACCTATATCCCTCTCCACCTCTCTACCTATATCCCTCTCTACCTATATCCCTCTCTACCTCTCTACCTATATCCCTCTCTACCTACATCCCTCTCCACCTCTCTACCTATATCCCTCTCTACCTCTCTACCTATATCCCTCTCTACCTATATCCCTCTCTACCTCTCTACCTATATCCCTCTCTACCTATATCCCTCTCTACCTCTCTACCTATATCCCTCTCTACCTCTCTACCTATATCCCTCTCTACCTGTATCCCTCTCTACCTCTCTACCTATATCCCTCTCTACCTATATCCCTCTCTACCTCGCTACCTATATCCCTCTCTACCTATATCCCTCTCTACCTATATCCCTCTCTACCTATATCCCTCTCTACCTCTAACTCATAGTTCCTCTGTCCAGTGTCTGTGTTCTTTTGCCCATCTTAATCTTTTCTCTTCATTGGCCAGTCTGAGATGTGGCTTTTTCTTTGCAACTCTGCCTAGAAGGACAGCATCCCGGAGTCGCCTCTTCACTGTTGACGTTGAGACTGGTGTTTTGTGGGTACTTGTGAGGCGTCTGTTTCTCAAACTAGACACTCAAATGTACTTGTCCTCTTGCTCAGTTGTGCACCGGGGCCTCCCACTCCTCTTTCTATTCTGGTTAGAGCCAGTTTTCTCTGTCCTGTGAAGGGAGTAGTACACAGCGTTGTACGAGAGTTTCAGTTTCTTGGCAATATTTCTGACATAGAATAGCCTTCATTTCTCAGAACAAGAATAGACTGATGAGTTTCAGAAGAAAGTTCTTGGTTTCTGGTCATTTTGAGCATGTAATCGAACCCACAAAATGCTGATGCTCCAGATACTCAACTAGTCTAAAGACGGCCAGTATTATTGCTTCTTTAAATCAGGACAACAGTTTCCAGCTGTGCTAACATAATTGCAAATGGGTTTTCTAATGATCAATTAGCCTTTTAAAATGATCAACTTGGATTGGCTAACACAACGTGCCGTTGGAACACAGGAGTGATGGTTGCTGATAATGGGCCTATGTAGATATTCCATTAGAACATTAGCCGTTTACAGCTGCAATAGTCATTTAAAACATTAACAATGTCTACACTGTATTTCTGATCAATTTGATGTTATTTTAATAGACAAAAACAGGGACATTTCTACGTGACCCCAAACTGTTGAACGGTAGTGTATGTATGTATGTCCACAGAGTTAAATACAACAGGATATACAGTTGAAGTCAGAGGTTTACATACACCTTAGCCAAATACATTTAAACTACGTTTTTTTCACAATTCCTGACATTTAATCCTCGTCAAAACGTTGCCGTCTCTGGTCAGTTAGGATCACCACTTTATGTTAAGATTGTGACATTTCTGAATAATAATAATAATAATAATAATAATAATAATAATAATATATTTCAGCTTTTATTTCTTTCATCACATTCCCAGTGGGTCAGAAGTTTGCTTACACTCAATTAGTATTTGGTAATTAGGATTGAGGTCAGTCCCGTGTAGGGAATAGGGTGCACTATGTAGGGAATAGGGTGCACTATGTAGGGAATAGGGTGCACTATGTAGGGAATAGGGTGCACTATGTAGGGAATAGGGTGCACTACGTAGGGAATAGGGTGCACTACGTAGGGAATAGGATGCACTATGTAGGGAATAGGGTGCACCACGTAGGGAATAGGGTGCACTATGTAGGGAATAGGGTGCACTATGTAGGGAATAGGGTGCACTATGTAGGGAATAGGGTGCACTATGTAGGGAATAGGGTGCACTATGTAGGGAATAGGGTGCACTATGTAGGGAATAGGGTGCACTATGTAGGGAATAGGGTGCACAATGTAGGGGAATAAGGTGGACTACGTAGGGAATAGGGTGCACTATGTAGGGAATAGGGTGCACAATGTAGGGGAATAAGGTGCACTACGTAGGGAATAGGGTGCACTATGTAGGGAATAGGGTGCACTATGTAGGGAATAGGGTGCACTATGTAGGGAATAGGGTGCACTACGTAGGGAATAGGGTGCACTATGTAGGGAATAGGGTGCACTATGTAGGGAATAGGGTGCACTATGTAGGGAATAGGGTGCACTATGTAGGGAATAGGGTGCACTATGTAGGGAATAGGGTGCACAATGTAGGGGAATAAGGTGCACTACGTAGGGAATAGGGTGCACTATGTAGGGAATAGGGTGCACTATGTAGGGAATAGGGTGCACTACGTAGGGAATAGGGTGCACTATGTAGGGAATAGGGTGCACTACGTAGGGAATAGGGTGCACTATGTAGGGAATAGGGTGCACTATGTAGGGAATAGGGTGCACTACGTAGGGAATAGGGTGCACTACGTAGGGAATAGGGTGCACTACGTAGGGAATAGGGTGCCATTTGGGACTCACAGTACTCTGTACCCACTAGATCTAAACCAAATCCTGATTAAATGGACAACAAAAAAATAGAGAGAAAATAGATGAACTCTTTGTCCTCTAAAGGTTTTCCCTCCCCTTCTTTCAGATCAGAAGAAACCTCCTACCACTTGATTGCAGCGGACGTCCACTTTGGGATATTTCCTATTCCGTTTCATGTCAACAACCAGCTGCAATCACACACAAAAAACTCTGTGGGGGGGGGTTGTTTTGTGTTGATAACAACAATCTGAAGTAGCGTTGGTTTTGTTGCGTATATATGAGTAAGGAAGGAATAAGTCCTAAATGGTGACCTAGTATTTTTCTTCCTGTAGGACCCTGGTTAGAAATAGTGCACTATATAAGGAATAGGGCACCATTTAGGAGGTAGTATAGATTTTATCTTTATTTAACTTGGCAAGCCAGTTAAGAACAAATTCTTATTTACAATGACAGCCCTAGGAACAATGGGTTAACTGGTCTAGGAACAATGGGTTAACTGGTCTAGGAACAATGGGTTAACTGGCCTAGGAACAATGGGTTAACTGGCCTAGGAACAATGGGTTAACTGGTCTAGGAACAGTGGGTTAACTGGTCTAGGAACAGTGGGTTAACTGGTCTAGGAACAGTGGGTTAACTGGTCTAGGAACAATGGGTTAACTGGTCTAGGAACAGTGGGTTAACTGGCCTAGGAACAGTGGGTTAACTGGCCTAGGAACAATGGGTTAACTGGTCTAGGAACAGTGGGTTAACTGGCCTAGGAACAATGGGTTAACTGGTCTAGGAACAGTGGGTTAACTGTCTTGTTGAGGGGCAGAACGACAGGTTTTTACCTTGTCAGCTCAAGGGATTTGAACTTGCAACTTTTCGGTTACTAGTCCAACGCTCTAACCACTAGGCTACCCTGCCGCCCGTCCACTCTAACCACTAGGCTACCCTGCCGCCCCTCCACTCTAACCACTAGGCTACCCTGCCGCCCCTCCACCCTAACCACTAGGCTACCCTGCCACCCCTCCACTCTAACCACTAGGCTACGCTGCCGCCCCTCCACTCTAACCACTAGGCTACGCTGCCGCCCCTGCACTCTAACCACTAGGCTACCCTGCCGCCCCTCCACTCTAACCACTAGGCTACCCTGCCGCCCCTCCACTCTAACCACTAGGCTACGCTGCCGCCCCTCCACTCTAACCACTAGGCTACGCTGCCTCCCCTCCACTCTAACCACTAGGCTACCCTGCCGCCCCTCCACTCTAACCACTAGGCTACCCTGCCGCCTCTACACTCTAACCCCTAGGCTACCTGCCGACCCTCCACTCTAACCACTAGGCTACGCTGCCGACCCTCCACTCTAACCACTAGGCTACGCTGCCGACGCTCCACTCTAACCACTAGGCTACGCTGCCGACCCTCCACTCTAACCACTAGGCTACGCTGCCGCCCCTCCACTCTAACCACTAGGCTACCTGCCGCCCCTCCACTCTAACCACTAGGCTACCCTGCCGCCCCTCCACTCTAACCACTAGGCTACCCTGCCGCCCCTCCACTCTAACCACTAGGCTACCCTGCCGCCCCTCCACTCTAACCTCTAGGCTACCCTGCCGCCCCTCCACTCTAACCACTAGGCTACCTGCCGCCCCTCCACTCTAACCACTAGGCTACGCTGTAACCATTAGGCTACCCTGCCGCCCCTCCACTCTAACCACTAGGCTACTCTGCCGCCACTCCACTCTAACCACTAGGCTACTCTGCCGCCCCTCCACTCTAACCACTAGGCTACCCTGCCGCCCTTCCACTCTAACCACTAGGCTACGCTGCCGCCCCTCCACTCTAACCACTAGGCTACGCTGCCACCCCTCCACTCTAACCACTAGGCTACGCTGCCGCCCCTCCACTCTAACCTCTAGGCTACCCTGCCGCCCCTCCACTCTAACCACTAGGCTACCCTGCCACCCTCCACTCTAACCACTAGGCTACCCTGCCGCCCTCCACTCTAACCACTAGGCTACGCTGCCGCCCCTCCACTCTAACCGCTAGGAGACCCTACCGCCCCTCCACTCTAACCACTAGGCTACCCTGATGCCCCTCCACTCTAACCACTAGGCTACGCTGCCGCCCCTCCACTCTAACCACTAGGCTACCCTGCCGCCCCTCCACTCTAACCACTAGTCTACGCTGCCGCCCCTCCACTCTAACCACTAGACTACGCTGCCGCCCTCCACTCTAACCACTAGGCTACCCTGCCGCCCCTCCACTCTAACCACTAGGCTACCCTGCCGCCCCTCCACTCTAACCACTAGGCTACGCTGCCTCCCCTCCACTCTAACCACTAGGCTACCCTGCCGCCCCTCCACTCTAACCACTAGGCTACGCTGCCTCCCCTCCACTCTAACCACTAGGCTACCCTGCCGCCCCTCCACTCTAACCACTAGGCTACGCTGCCGCCCCTCCACTCTAACCACTAGGCTACCCTGCCGCCCCTCCACTCTAACCACTAGGCTTCCCTTCCGCCCCTCCACTCTAACCACTAGGCTACGCTGCCGCCCCTCCACTCTAACCACTTGGCTACGCTGCCACCCCTCCACTCAAACAACTAGGCTACCCTGCCACCCCTCCACTCTAACCACTAGGCTACCCTGCCGCCCCTCCACTCTAACCACAAGGCTACGCTGCCTCCCCTCCACTCTAACCACTAGGCTACCCTGCCGCCCCTCCACTCTAACCACTAGGCTACCCTGCCGCCTCTACACTCTAACCCCTAGGCTACCTGCCGACCCTCCACTCTAACCACTAGGCTACGCTGCCGACCCTCCACTCTAACCACTAGGCTACGCTGCCGACGCTCCACTCTAACCACTAGGCTACGCTGCCGACCCTCCACTCTAACCACTAGGCTACGCTGCCGCCCCTCCACTCTAACCACTAGGCTACCTGCCGCCCCTCCACTCTAACCACTAGGCTACCCTGCCACCCTTCCACTCTAACCACTAGGCTACGCTGCCGCCCCTCCACTCTAACCACTAGGCTACGCTGCCTCCCCTCCACTCTAACCACTAGGCTACCCTGCCGCCCCTCCACTCTAACCACTAGGCTACCCTGCCGCCTCTACACTCTAACCCCTAGGCTACCTGCCGACCCTCCACTCTAACCACTAGGCTACGCTGCCGACCCTCCACTCTAACCACTAGGCTACGCTGCCGACGCTCCACTCTAACCACTAGGCTACGCTGCCGACCCTCCACTCTAACCACTAGGCTACGCTGCCGCCCCTCCACTCTAACCACTAGGCTACCTGCCGCCCCTCCACTCTAACCACTAGGCTACCCTGCCGCCCCTCCACTCTAACCACTAGGCTACCCTGCCGCCCCTCCACTCTAACCACTAGGCTACCCTGCCGCCCCTCCACTCTAACCTCTAGGCTACCCTGCCGCCCTCCACTCTAACCACTAGGCTACCTGCCGCCCCTCCACTCTAACCACTAGGCTACGCTGTAACCATTAGGCTACCCTGCCGCCCTCCACTCTAACCACTAGGCTACTCTGCCGCCACTCCACTCTAACCACTAGGCTACTCTGCCGCCCCTCCACTCTAACCACTAGGCTACCCTGCCGCCCTTCCACTCTAACCACTAGGCTACGCTGCCGCCCCTCCACTCTAACCACTAGGCTACGCTGCCACCCTCCACTCTAACCACTAGGCTACGCTGCCGCCCTCCACTCTAACCTCTAGGCTACCCTGCCGCCCCTCCACTCTAACCACTAGGCTACCCTGCCACCCTCCACTCTAACCACTAGGCTACCCTGCCGCCCCTCCACTCTAACCACTAGGCTACGCTGCCGCCCCTCCACTCTAACCGCTAGGAGACCCTACCGCCCCTCCACTCTAACCACTAGGCTACCCTGATGCCCCTCCACTCTAACCACTAGGCTACGCTGCCGCCCCCTCCACTCTAACCACTAGGCTACCCTGCCGCCCCTCCACTCTAACCACTAGTCTACGCTGCCGCCCCTCCACTCTAACCACTAGACTACGCTGCCGCCCC
This sequence comes from Oncorhynchus nerka, assembly GCF_034236695.1. Taxonomy (NCBI): domain Eukaryota; kingdom Metazoa; phylum Chordata; class Actinopteri; order Salmoniformes; family Salmonidae; genus Oncorhynchus; species Oncorhynchus nerka. The sequence continues at coordinate 2,891,907 of NC_088397.1, forward strand.
TCCACTCTAACCACTAGGCTACCCTGCCGCCCCTCCACTCTAACCACTAGGCTACCCTGCCGCCCCTCCACTCTAACCACTAGGCTACGCTGCCTCCCCTCCACTCTAACCACTAGGCTACCCTGCCGCCCCTCCACTCTAACCACTAGGCTACGCTGCCTCCCCTCCACTCTAACCACTAGGCTACCCTGCCGCCCCTCCACTCTAACCACTAGGCTACGCTGCCGCCCCTCCACTCTAACCACTAGGCTACCCTGCCGCCCCTCCACTCTAACCACTAGGCTTCCCTTCCGCCCTCCACTCTAACCACTAGGCTACGCTGCCGCCCCTCCACTCTAACCACTTGGCTACGCTGCCACCCCTCCACTCAAACAACTAGGCTACCCTGCCACCCCTCCACTCTAACCACTAGGCTACCCTGCCGCCCCTCCACTCTAACCACAAGGCTACGCTGCCTCCCCTCCACTCTAACCACTAGGCTACCCTGCCGCCCCTCCACTCTAACCACTAGGCTACCCTGCCGCCTCTACACTCTAACCCCTAGGCTACCTGCCGACCCTCCACTCTAACCACTAGGCTACGCTGCCGACCCTCCACTCTAACCACTAGGCTACGCTGCCGACGCTCCACTCTAACCACTAGGCTACGCTGCCGACCCTCCACTCTAACCACTAGGCTACGCTGCCGCCCCTCCACTCTAACCACTAGGCTACCTGCCGCCCCTCCACTCTAACCACTAGGCTACCCTGCCGCCCCTCCACTCTAACCACTAGGCTACCCTGCCGCCCTCCACTCTAACCTCTAGGCTACCCTGCCGCCCTCCACTCTAACCACTAGGCTACCTGCCGCCCCTCCACTCTAACCACTAGGCTACGCTATAACCATTAGGCTACCCTGCCGCCCCTCCACTCTAACCACTAGGCTACTCTGCCGCCACTCCACTCTAACCACTAGGCTACTCTGCCGCCCCTCCACTCTAACCACTAGGCTACCCTGCCGCCCTTCCACTCTAACCACTAGGCTACGCTGCCGCCCCTCCACTCTAACCACTAGGCTACGCTGCCACCCCTCCACTCTAACCACTAGGCTACGCTGCCGCCCCTCCACTCTAACCTCTAGGCTACCCTGCCGCCCCTCCACTCTAACCACTAGGCTACCCTGCCACCCCTCCACTCTAACCACTAGGCTACCCTGCCGCCCTCCACTCTAACCACTAGGCTACGCTGCCGCCCTCCACTCTAACCACTAGGCTACCCTGCCACCCCTCCACTCTAACCCCTAGGCCACCCTGCCGCCCCTCCACTCTAACCACTAGGCTACCCTGCCGCCCCTCCACTCTAACCACTAGGCTACGCTGCCGCCCCTCCACTCTAACCGCTAGGAGACCCTACCGCCCCTCCACTCTAACCACTAGGCTACCCTGATGCCCCTCCACTCTAACCACTAGGCTACGCTGCCGCCCCTCCACTCTAACCACTAGGCTACCCTGCCGCCCCTCCACTCTAACCACTAGGCTACCCTGCCGCCCCTCCACTCTAACCACTAGTCTACGCTGCCGCCCCTCCACTCTAACCACTAGGCTACGCTGCCGCCCCCTCCACTCTAACCACTAGGCTACCCTGCCGCCCCTCCACTCTAACCACTAGGCTACCCTGCCGCCCCTCCACTCTAACCACTAGGCTACGCTGCCTCCCCTCCACTCTAACCACTAGGCTACCCTGCCGCCCTCCACTCTAACCACTAGGCTACGCTGCCTCCCCTCCACTCTAACCACTAGGCTACCCTGCCGCGCCCTCCACTCTAACCACTAGGCTACGCTGCCGCCCCTCCACTCTAACCACTAGGCTACCCTGCCGCCCTCCACTCTAACCACTAGGCTACCCTTCCACCCCTCCACTCTAACCACTAGGCTACGCTGCCGCCCTCCACTCTAACCACTTGGCTACGATGCCACCCCTCCACTCAAACCACTAGGCTACCCTGCCGCCCCTCCACTCTAACCACTAGGCTACCCTGCCGCCCCTCCACTCTAACCACTAGGCTACGCTGCCTCCCCTCCACTAACCACTAGGCTACCCTGCCGCCCCTCCACTCTAACAACTAGGCTACGCTGCCTCCCCTCCACTCTAACCACTAGGCTACCCTGCCGCCCCTCCACTCTAACCACTAGGCTACGCTGCCGCCCCTCCATTCTAACCACTAGGCTACCCTGCCGCCCCTCCACCCTAACCACTAGGCTACCCTGCCACCCCTCCACTCTAACCACTAGGCTACGCTGCCGCCCCTCCACTCTAACCACTAGGCTACGCTGCCGCCCCTGCACTCTAACCACTAGGCTACCCTGCCGCCCCTCCACTCTAACCACTAGGCTACCCTGCCGCCCCTCCACTCTAACCACTAGGCTACGCTGCCGCCCCTCCACTCTAACCTCTAGGCTACCCTGCCGCCCCTCCACTCTAACCACTAGGCTACCCTGCCGCCCCTCCACTCTAACCACTAGGCTACCCTGCCGCCCCTCCACTCTAACCACTAGGCTACGCTGCCTCCCCTCCACTCTAACCACTAGGCTACCCTGCCGTCCCTCCACTCTAACCACTAGGCTACGCTGCCTCCCCTCCACTCTAACCACTAGGCTACCCTGCCGCCCCCTCCACTCTAACCACTAGGCTACGCTGCCGCCCTCCACTCTAACCACTAGGCTACCCTGCCGCCCTCCACTCTAACCACTAGGCTACCCTTCCGCCCCTCCACTCTAACCACTAGGCTACGCTGCCGCCCCTCCACTCTAACCACTTGGCTACGCTGCCACCCCTCCACTCAAACCACTAGGCTACCCTTCCGCCCCTCCACTCTAACCACTAGGCTACGCTGCCGCCCCTCCACTCTAACCACTTGGCTACGATGCCACCCCTCCACTCAAACCACTAGGCTACCCTGCCGCCCCTCCACTCTAACCACTAGGCTACCCTGCCGCCCCTCCACTCTAACCACTAGGCTACGCTGCCTCCCCTCCACTAACCACTAGGCTACCCTGCCGCCCCTCCACTCTAACAACTAGGCTACGCTGCCTCCCCTCCACTCTAACCACTAGGCTACCCTGCCGCCCCTCCACTCTAACCACTAGGCTACGCTGCCGCCCCTCCACTCTAACCACTAGGCTACCCTGCCGCCCCTCCACTCTAACCACTAGGCTACCCTTCCGCCCCTCCACTCTAACCACTAGGCTACGCTGCCGCCCCTCCACTCTAACCACTTGGCTACGCTGCCACCCCTCCACTCAAACAACTAGGCTACCCTGCCACCCCTCCACTCTAACCACTAGGCTACCCTGCCGCCCCTCCACTCTAACCACAAGGCTACGCTGCCTCCCCTCCACTCTAACCACTAGGCTACCCTGCCGCCCCTCCACTCTAACCACTAGGCTACCCTGCCGCCTACACTCTAACCCCTAGGCTACCTGCCGACCCTCCACTCTAACCACTAGGCTACGCTGCCGACCCTCCACTCTAACCACTAGGCTACGCTGCCGACGCTCCACTCTAACCACTAGGCTACGCTGCCGACCCTCCACTCTAACCACTAGGCTACGCTGCCGCCCCTCCACTCTAACCACTAGGCTACCTGCCGCCCCTCCACTCTAACCACTAGGCTACCCTGCCACCCCTCCACTCTAACCACTAGGCTACGCTGCCGCCCCTCCACTCTAACCACTAGGCTACGCTGCCTCCTCCACTCTAACCACTAGGCTACCCTGCCGCCCCTCCACTCTAACCACTAGGCTACCCTGCCGCCTCTACACTCTAACCCTAGGCTACCTGCCGACCCTCCACTCTAACCACTAGGCTACGCTGCCGACCCCTCCACTCTAACCACTAGGCTACGCTGCCGACGCTCCACTCTAACCACTAGGCTACGCTGCCGACCCTCCACTCTAACCACTAGGCTACGCTGCCGCCCTCCACTCTAACCACTAGGCTACCTGCCGCCCCCTCCACTCTAACCACTAGGCTACCCTGCCGCCCCTCCACTCTAACCACTAGGCTACCCTGCCGCCCCTCCACTCTAACCACTAGGCTACCCTGCCGCCCTCCACTCTAACCTCTAGGCTACCCTGCCGCCCTCCACTCTAACCACTAGGCTACCTGCCGCCCCTCCACTCTAACCACTAGGCTACGCTGTAACCATTAGGCTACCCTGCCGCCCTCCACTCTAACCACTAGGCTACTCTGCCGCCACTCCACTCTAACCACTAGGCTACTCTGCCGCCCCTCCACTCTAACCACTAGGCTACCCTGCCGCCCTTCCACTCTAACCACTAGGCTACGCTGCCGCCCTCCACTCTAACCACTAGGCTACGCTGCCACCCCCTCCACTCTAACCACTAGGCTACGCTGCCGCCCCTCCACTCTAACCTCTAGGCTACCCTGCCGCCCCTCCACTCTAACCACTAGGCTACCCTGCCACCCCTCCACTCTAACCACTAGGCTACCCTGCCGCCCCTCCACTCTAACCACTAGGCTACGCTGCCGCCCCTCCACTCTAACCGCTAGGAGACCCTACCGCCCCTCCACTCTAACCACTAGGCTACCCTGATGCCCCTCCACTCTAACCACTAGGCTACGCTGCCGCCCCTCCACTCTAACCACTAGGCTACCCTGCCGCCCCTCCACTCTAACCACTAGTCTACGCTGCCGCCCCTCCACTCTAACCACTAGACTACGCTGCCGCCCCTCCACTCTAACCACTAGGCTACCCTGCCGCCCTCCACTCTAACCACTAGGCTACCCTGCCGCCCTCCACTCTAACCACTAGGCTACGCTGCCTCCCCTCCACTCTAACCACTAGGCTACCCTGCCGCCCCTCCACTCTAACCACTAGGCTACGCTGCCTCCCCTCCACTCTAACCACTAGGCTACCCTGCCGCCCCTCCACTCTAACCACTAGGCTACGCTGCCGCCCTCCACTCTAACCACTAGGCTACCCTGCCGCCCTCCACTCTAACCACTAGGCTTCCCTTCCGCCCTCCACTCTAACCACTAGGCTACGCTGCCGCCCCTCCACTCTAACCACTTGGCTACGCTGCCACCCCTCCACTCAAACAACTAGGCTACCCTGCCACCCCTCCACTCTAACCACTAGGCTACCCTGCCGCCCCTCCACTCTAACCACAAGGCTACGCTGCCTCCCCTCCACTCTAACCACTAGGCTACCCTGCCGCCCCTCCACTCTAACCACTAGGCTACCCTGCCGCCTCTACACTCTAACCCCTAGGCTACCTGCCGACCCTCCACTCTAACCACTAGGCTACGCTGCCGACCCTCCACTCTAACCACTAGGCTACGCTGCCGACGCTCCACTCTAACCACTAGGCTACGCTGCCGACCCTCCACTCTAACCACTAGGCTACGCTGCCGCCCCTCCACTCTAACCACTAGGCTACCTGCCGCCCCTCCACTCTAACCACTAGGCTACCCTGCCGCCCCTCCACTCTAACCACTAGGCTACCCTGCCGCCCCTCCACTCTAACCTCTAGGCTACCCTGCCGCCCCTCCACTCTAACCACTAGGCTACCTGCCGCCCCTCCACTCTAACCACTAGGCTACGCTATAACCATTAGGCTACCCTGCCGCCCCTCCACTCTAACCACTAGGCTACTCTGCCGCCACTCCACTCTAACCACTAGGCTACTCTGCCGCCCCTCCACTCTAACCACTAGGCTACCCTGCCGCCCTTCCACTCTAACCACTAGGCTACGCTGCCGCCCCTCCACTCTAACCACTAGGCTACGCTGCCACCCCTCCACTCTAACCACTAGGCTACGCTGCCGCCCCTCCACTCTAACCTCTAGGCTACCCTGCCGCCCCTCCACTCTAACCACTAGGCTACCCTGCCACCCCTCCACTCTAACCACTAGGCTACCCTGCCGCCCCTCCACTCTAACCACTAGGCTACGCTGCCGCCCCTCCACTCTAACCACTAGGCTACCCTGCCGCCCCTCCACTCTAACCCCTAGGCCACCCTGCCGCCCCTCCACTCTAACCACTAGGCTACCCTGCCGCCCCTCCACTCTAACCACTAGGCTACGCTGCCGCCCCTCCACTCTAACCGCTAGGAGACCCTACCGCCCCTCCACTCTAACCACTAGGCTACCCTGATGCCCCTCCACTCTAACCACTAGGCTACGCTGCCGCCCCTCCACTCTAACCACTAGGCTACCCTGCCGCCCCTCCACTCTAACCACTAGGCTACCCTGCCGCCCTCCACTCTAACCACTAGTCTACGCTGCCGCCCTCCACTCTAACCACTAGGCTACGCTGCCGCCGCCCTCCACTCTAACCACTAGGCTACCCTGCCGCCCCTCCACTCTAACCACTAGGCTACCCTGCCGCCCCTCCACTCTAACCACTAGGCTACGCTGCCTCCCTCCACTCTAACCACTAGGCTACCCTGCCGCCCTCCACTCTAACCACTAGGCTACGCTGCCTCCCTCCACTCTAACCACTAGGCTACCCTGCCGCCCCTCCACTCTAACCACTAGGCTACGCTGCCGCCCCTCCACTCTAACCACTAGGCTACCCTGCCGCCCCTCCACTCTAACCACTAGGCTACCCTTCCGCCCCTCCACTCTAACCACTAGGCTACGCTGCCGCCCCTCCACTCTAACCACTTGGCTACGTTGCCACCCCTCCACTCAAACCACTAGGCTACCCTGCCGCCCCTCCACTCTAACCACTAGGCTACCCTGCCGCCCCTCCACTCTAACCACTAGGCTACGCTGCCTCCCCTCCACTAACCACTAGGCTACCCTGCCGCCCCTCCACTCTAACAACTAGGCTACGCGCTGCCTCCCTCCACTCTAACCACTAGGCTACCCTGCCGCCCTCCACTCTAACCACTAGGCTACGCTGCCGCCCCTCCACTCTAACCACTAGGCTACCCTGCCGCCCTCCACCCTAACCACTAGGCTACCCTGCCACCCCTCCACTCTAACCACTAGGCTACGCTGCCGCCCCTCCACTCTAACCACTAGGCTACGCTGCCGCCCCTGCACTCTAACCACTAGGCTACCCTGCCGCCCCTCCACTCTAACCACTAGGCTACCCTGCCGCCCCTCCACTCTAACCACTAGGCTACGCTGCCGCCCCTCCACTCTAACCTCTAGGCTACCCTGCCGCCCCTCCACTCTAACCACTAGGCTACCCTGCCGCCCCTCCACTCTAACCACTAGGCTACCCTGCCGCCCCTCCACTCTAACCACTAGGCTACGCTGCCTCCCCTCCACTCTAACCACTAGGCTACCCTGCCGTCCCTCCACTCTAACCACTAGGCTACGCTGCCTCCCCTCCACTCTAACCACTAGGCTACCCTGCCGCCCCTCCACTCTAACCACTAGGCTACGCTGCCGCCCCTCCACTCTAACCACTAGGCTACCCTGCCGCCCCTCCACTCTAACCACTAGGCTACCCTTCCGCCCCTCCACTCTAACCACTAGGCTACGCTGCCGCCCTCCACTCTAACCACTTGGCTACGCTGCCACCCCTCCACTCAAACCACTAGGCTACCCTTCCGCCCCTCCACTCTAACCACTAGGCTACGCTGCCGCCCCTCCACTCTAACCACTTGGCTACGATGCCACCCCTCCACTCAAACCACTAGGCTACCCTGCCGCCCCTCCACTCTAACCACTAGGCTACCCTGCCGCCCCTCCACTCTAACCACTAGGCTACGCTGCCTCCCCTCCACTAACCACTAGGCTACCCTGCCGCCCCTCCACTCTAACAACTAGGCTACGCTGCCTCCCTCCACTCTAACCACTAGGCTACCCTGCCGCCCCTCCACTCTAACCACTAGGCTACGCTGCCGCCCTCCACTCTAACCACTAGGCTACCCTGCCGCCCCTCCACCCTAACCACTAGGCTACCCTGCCACCCTCCACTCTAACCACTAGGCTACGCTGCCGCCCCTCCACTCTAACCACTAGGCTACGCTGCCGCCCCTGCACTCTAACCACTAGGCTACCCTGCCGCCCCTCCACTCTAACCACTAGGCTACCCTGCCGCCCCTCCACTCTAACCACTAGGCTACGCTGCCGCCCTCCACTCTAACCACTAGGCTACCCTGCCGCCCCTCCACTCTAACCACTAGGCTACCCTGCCGCCCTCCACTCTAACCACTAGGCTACCCTGCCGCCCCTCCACTCTAACCACTAGGCTACGCTGCCCCCTCCACTCTAACCACTAGGCTACCCTGCCGTCCCTCCACTCTAACCACTAGGCTACGCTGCCTCCCCTCCACTCTAACCACTAGGCTACCCTGCCGCCCCTCCACTCTAACCACTAGGCTACGCTGCCGCCCCTCCACTCTAACCACTAGGCTACCCTGCCGCCCCTCCACTCTAACCACTAGGCTACCCTTCCGCCCCTCCACTCTAACCACTAGGCTACGCTGCCGCCCCTCCACTCTAACCACTTGGCTACGCTGCCACCCCTCCACTCAAACCACTAGGCTACCCTGCCGCCCCTCCACTCTAACCACTAGGCTACCCTGCCGCCCCTCCACTCTAACCACTAGGCTACCCTGCCGCCCCTCCACTCTAACCACTAGGCTACCCTGCCGCCCCTCCACTCTAACCACTAGGCTACGCTGCCTCCCCTCCACTAACCACTAGGCTACCCTGCCGCCCCTCCACTCTAACAACTAGGCTACGCTGCCTCCCCTCCACTCTAACCACTAGGCTACCCTGCCGCCCCTCCACTCTAACCACTAGGCTACGCTGCCGCCCCTCCACTCTAACCACTAGGCTACCCTGCCGCCCCTCCACCCTAACCACTAGGCTACCCTGCCACCCCTCCACTCTAACCACTAGGCTACGCTGCCGCCCCTCCACTCTAACCACTAGGCTACGCTGCCGCCCCTGCACTCTAACCACTAGGCTACCCTGCCGCCCCTCCACTCTAACCACTAGGCTACCCTGCCGCCCCCTCCACTCTAACCACTAGGCTACGCTGCCGCCCCTCCACTCTAACCACTAGGCTACCCTGCCACCCCTCCACTCTAACCACTAGGCTACCCTGCCGCCCCTCCACTCTAACCACTAGGCTACCCTGCCGCCCCTCCACTCTAACCACTAGGCTACGCTGCCTCCTCCACTCTAACCACTAGGCTACCCTGCCGTCCCTCCACTCTAACCACTAGGCTACGCTGCCTCCCCTCCACTCTAACCACTAGGCTACCCTGCCGCCCCTCCACTCTAACCACTAGGCTACGCTGCCCCCCTCCACTCTAACCACTAGGCTACCCTGCCGCCCCTCCACTCTAACCACTAGGCTACCCTTCCGCCCCCTCCACTCTAACCACAGGCTACGCTGCCGCCCCTCCACTCTAACCACTTGGCTACGCTGCCACCCCTCCACTCAAACCACTAGGCTACCCTGCCGCCCCTCCACTCTAACCACTAGGCTACCCTGCCGCCCCTCCACTCTAACCACTAGGCTACCCTGCCGCCCCTCCACTCTAACCACTAGGCTACGCTGCCGCCCCTCCACTCTAACCACTAGGCTACGCTGCCGCCCTCCACTCTAACCACTACGCTAACCACTAGGCTACGCTGCCGCCCCTCCACTCTAACCACTAGGCTACGCTGTAACCACTAGGCTACGCTGCCGCCCCTCCACTCTAACCAGTAGGCTACCCTGCCGCCCCTCCACTCTAACCACTAGGCTACGCTGCCGCCCCTCCACTCTAACCACTAGGCTACCCTGCCGCCCCTCCACTCTAACCACTAGGCTACGCTGCCGCCCCTCCACTCTAACCACTAGGCTACGCTGCCGCCCCTCCACTCTAACCACTAGGCTACGCTGTAACCACTAGGCTACCCTGCCGCCCCTCCACTCTAACCACTAGGCTACCCTGCCGCCCCTCCACTCTAACCACTAGGCTACCCTGCCGCCCCTCCACTCTAACCACTAGCCCCAGATCTATCTGTCACCGTGTGCTGAGTAGGCCTTTCTATTCAGTCTCTGAGATGAGGTATTAGAGAGCCTGTATGGATACAAAACAAGATCCAGAGACACATGAAAAGCCCTTTTTCATCCAGTGTTGTTGTCGTTGCCCTGTTCTGGACCCCGACTCACGATGCCAGTTGATTCAGAGACAGCACAGTGAGTGTGTGATTCACATCAAACCATATCTTATTGGTCACATGCTTCCTAAAGTACAGGTAGTGAAATGCTTACTGATGGGGCCTTTTCCAACAATGCATAGTTAATGTGTAGAGTCCAGACTGAATGTGTAGAGTCCAGACTGAATGTGTAGAGTCCAGACTGAATGTGTATAGTCCAGTGTGTGGGTAGAGTCCAGTGTGTGTTTAGAGTCCAGTGTGTGAGGTAGAGTAGTGTGTGGGTAGAGTCCAGTGTGTGGGTAGAGTCCAGTGTGTGAGGTAGAGTAGTGTGTGGGTAGAGTAGTGTGTTGGGTAGAGTCCAGTGTGTGTTTAGAGTCCAGTGTGTGGGTAGAGTCCAGTGTGTGGGTAGAGTCCCGTGTGTGTTTAGAGTCCAGTGTGTTGGGTAGAGTCCAGTGTGTGTTTAGAGTCCAGTGTGTTGGGTAGAGTCCAGTGTGTGGGTAGAGTCCAGTGTGTGTTTAGAGTCCAGTGTGTTGGGTAGAGTCCTGTGTGTGGGTAGAGTCCAGTGTGTGTTTAGAGTCCAGTGTGTTGGGTAGAGTCCCGTGTGTGGGTAGAGTCCAGTGTGTGGGTAGAGTAGTGTGTTGGGTAGAGTCCAGTGTGGGGGTAGAGTAGTGTGTGGGTAGAGTAGTGTGTTGGGTAGAGTCCAGTGTGTGTTTAGAGTCCAGTGTGTGGGTAGAGTCCAGTGTTTGTAGAGTGTGTGTTTAGAGTCCAGTGTGTTGGGTAGAGTCCAG
>NC_088397.1:2910314-2915314 GCF_034236695.1 Oncorhynchus nerka
CATTTTTTAGGCCCTACTTTAGACCCTATTCCATTATTTAGTGCACTACTTTAGACCCTATTCCCTTTTTTAGAGCCCTACTTTAGACCCTATTCCATTATTTAGTACACTACTTTAGACCCTATTCCCTTTTTTAGTGCCCTACATTAGACCCTATTCCATTTTTTCGTCCACTACTTTTAACTAGGGGCGCTGCTGAATAGTGTTGCACCAAATAGGGAATAGGGAGCCCTTTTGGGAGGTATCCTGTGAGTGGTTCACCCCCCCCTCTCAGCTTCTCTAGCTCAGCCTATTATACAGCACTTAGCCTCAGGGGTAGGGGGGGGGGACCAAATTAACAGGGGAAAGGCTTGACTGTACCGTGCACCTTTCAAGAACATTTGAACAACTCCGCTACCCTACCTCTACTCTGTTGAGGGCTGTTACCATGTCAACTGTTAGCTGGAGAGAAAAGAGAGGGAGAGAGAATAAATACAAAGAGGAAAATAGAGGGTTATTAATGGGAAGAGAAAAAGCATGAGAGATAGACACAGAGAGAGAGAGAGAGAGAGAGAGAGAGATAGGAACTGAGAGAGAGAGAGAGAGAGAGAGAGAGAGAGAGAGAGAGAGAGAGATAGAGAGAGAGAGACAGAGAGACAGAGAGAGAGAGAGAGAGAGAGACAGAGAGACAGAGAGAGAGAGAGACAGAGAGACAGAGAGAGAGAGAGAGAGAGAGAGAGAGAGAGAGAGAGAGAAAAGGGGGACATAGGAACTGAGAGAGAGAGAGAGAGAGAGACAGAGAGACAGAGAGACAGAGAGAGAGAGAGAGAGAGAGAGAGAGAGAGAGATGAAAAGGGCGTGAGATAGGAACTGAGAGAGAGAGAGAGAGAGAGATGAAAAGGGCGTGAGATAGGAACTGAGAGAGAGAGAACATATGATAGAGAAGTGGTGAACCATATGCTTGGTGGAACATCTGTGTGCCCCCGGGGGGAGTGGCAGGGACCGATGGAGACGCGTTACTCCAAAGGAAAATATATTATTATGATTGAATAAATGAATAACGAGGCATTTAAAGTCATCTGACGCTCTAAAAGGATTGGGGAGGATCCACGGCACATCTGTCTCAATGCTACATCCTTACACTGAGGGGGAAGATGGAGGGGGGTGGTTGTGTGTGTGTGTGTGTGTGTGTGTGTGTGTGTGTTGGGGGAGAGTGTATGTGTGTTGGGGGAGGTTGTGTGTGTGTGTGTGTGTGTGTGTGTGTGTGTGTGTGTGTGTGTGTGTGTGTGTGTGTGTGTGTGTGTGTGTTCGTGTGCGTGTGCGTGCGTGCGTGCGTGCGTGCGTGCGTGCGTGCGTGTTGGGGATGGGTGTGTGGATGATACAGTGAGAATGGCATGTACTGCAGAGTAGGCTTTGGTACACTGTTAAAATGGCAAAATACTCAAAACGTCAATGAATAAGAACGCCGCAGCCCGTCTGGTGTTCAACCTTCCCAAGTTCTCTCACGTCACCCCGCTCCTCCGCTCTCTCCACTGGCTTCCAGTTGAAGCTCGCATCCGCTACAAGACCATGGTGCTTGCCTACGGAGCTGTGAGGGGAACGGCACCTCAGTACCTCCAGGCTCTGATCAGGCCCTACACCCAAACAAGGGCACTGCGTTCATCCACCTCTGGCCTGCTCGCCTCCCTACCACTGAGGAAGTACAGTTCCCGCTCAGCCCAGTCAAAACTGTTCGCTGCTCTGGCCCCCCAATGGTGGAACAAACTCACGACGCCAGGACAGCGGAGTCAATCACCACCTTCCGGAGACACCTGAAACCCCACCTCTTTAAGGAATACCTAGGATAGGATAAAGTAATCCTTCTCCCCCCTTTAAAAGACTTAGATGCACTATTGTAAAGTGGCTGCTGTTCCACTGGATGTCATAAATGTAAATGTAAATATAAATGGTAAATACTCAAAACGTTAATCCCTCTTCCTTCCCCTTCCTGTTCCTCTTCCTGTTTCTCTCCCTGTTCCTCTCTCTGTTCCTCTTCCTGTTCCTCTCTGTTCCTCTTCCTGTGCCTCTTCCTGTTCCTCTCCCTGTTCCTCTCTCTGTTCCTCTTCCTGTGCCTCTTCCTGTTCCTCTCCCTGTTCCTCTCTCTGTTCCTCTTCCTGTGCCTCTTCCTGTTTCTCTCCCTGTGCCTCTCCCTGTTCCTCTCCCTGTTCCACTTCCTGTTCCTCTCTCTTTTCCTCTCCCTGTTCCACTTCCTGTTCCTCTCCCTGTTGCTCTCCCTGTTCCACTTCCTGTTCCTCTCTCTGTTCCTCTTCCTGTTCCTCTTCCTGTTCCTCTTCCTGTTTCTCTCCCTGTTCCTCTCTCTGTTCCTCTTCCTGTGCCTCTCCATGTTCCTCTCCCTGTTCCTCTCCCTTTTCCTCTTCCTGTTCCTCTTCCTGTTTCTCTCCCTGTTCCTCTCCCTGGTCCTCTTCCTGTTCCTCTCCCTCTTCCTCTTCCCCTTCCTGTTTCTCTTCCTGTTCCTCTCCCTGTTCCTCTTCCCCTTCCTGTTCCCCTTCCTCTTCCCCTTCCGTTCCTCTTCTGTTTCTTCCCTGTTCCTTCCTGGTCCTCTTCCTGTTCCTTCTTCCTGTTTCTCTTCCTGGGTTCCTCTTCCTCTTCCTGTTCCTGTCCCTGTTCCTCTTTGAGTTCCTCTTCCTGTGCCTCTCCCTGTTCCTCTTCGAGTTCCTCTTCCTGTTCCTCTTCCTGTTCCCCTTCCTGTTCCCCTTCCTGTTCCTCTTCCTGTTCCTCTCCCTGTTCCTCTTCCTGTTTCTATTCCTATTCCTCTCCCTGTTCCTTTTCCTGTTCCTCTTCCTTTTCCTCTCCCTGTTCCTCTTCCTGTTCCTCTTCCTGTTTCTCTCCCTAGTGACTTCACGTTCATCAATGGAGGAAAATGTGAAATTAAATCCTGACAACTTGCTAAATAAAGGAGAGAATCAAGACCATTTACAAGATTATAAAAAAAGCCCTTGATTTTGACGTAAAACATTATAAAAACCCGCAGAGAGAATTGACACTAAGATTCCATCCAAAATGGCATCCTATTTCCCTTTAAAGTGCACTACTGTTGACCAGGGCGCCATAAGGCATCAGGTCTAAAGAAGTGCACTATGTAGGGAATAGGGTGCCATTATGGTCTAAAGAAGTGCACTATGTAGGGAATAGGGTGCCATTCCGGTCTAAAGAAGTGCAAAATGTAGGGAATAGGGTGCCATTCTGATCTAAAGAAGTGCACTATGTAGGGAATAGGGTGCCATTCCAGTCTAAAGAAGTGCACTATGTAGGGAATAGGGTGCCATTCTGGTCTAAAGAAGTGCACTATGTAGGGAATAGGGTGCCATTCTGGTCTAAAGAAGTGCACTATGTAGGGAATAGGGTGCCATTTGTGGATTTACGTGGATGTAGACGATTCTCTTTAAACAGGGAAAATGTACCAGCGAAGAAGACAACGGTGACATTCTGTATTGCCGTGTTCAGGGGGAAAACCTCCCAGTGTTCTGGTACAAGGAGGCTAATTACAAAGAAGAAGAAGACAACGGAGACATTCTGTATTGCCGTGTTCAGGGGGAAAACCTCCCAGTGTTCTGGTACAAGGAGGCTAATTACAAAGAAGAAGAAGAAGACAACGGAGACATTCTGTATTGCCGTGTTCAGGGGGAAAACCTCCCAGTGTTCTGGTACAAGGAGGCTAATTACAAAGAAGAAGAAGAAGACAACGGAGACATTCTGTATTGCCGTGTTCAGGGGGAAAACCTCCCAGTGTTCTGGTACAAGGAGGCTAATTACAAAGAAGAAGAAGAAGAAGAAGAAGAAGACAACGGAGACATTCTGTATTGCCGTGTTCAGGGGGAAAACCTTCCAGTGTTCTGGTACAAGGAGGCTAATTACAAAGAAGAAGAAGAAGACAACGGAGACATTCTGTATTGCCGTGTTCAGGGGGAAAACCTCCCAGTGTTCTGGTACAAGGAGGCTAATTACAAAGAAGAAGAAGAAGAAGAAGAAGAAGACAACGGAGACATTCTGTATTGCCGTGTTCAGGGGGAAAACCTCCCAGTGTTCTGGTACAAGGAGGCTAATTACAAAGAAGAAGAAGAAGAAGAAGAAGAAGAAGAAGAAGAAGAAGAAAGAAGAAGAAGAAGAAGAAGAAGAAGAAGAAGAAGAAGAAGAAGAAGAAGAAGAAGAAGAGAACAAAATATTGTTGTTCAATATTGTGTTTAGTTGTGTTTCTGGTTTTGCTTTGAGAAACCGGTCTTTCCGACGGGGAACCGACGCCCGGGTACTAATTAAAGCCAGGCAGAACACGGAACGCCGTCCAACAGTTGCGACAGCAATATAAAATAAACAAAACATTTGTTAATTATATTTTTTCGGCTAACTTTTCTATTTATTTATTTAATTTTTTTAAGATACATAAATAAACCAGATTCTCTTTTGTATTTTCTTCTCCTCATCCACAAACATAATGCTTTTGATTTGCTTTTCTGAAGCATCTTGTCACAGACCGTCTATGCACTACAGTCTCTAATGTATAGACTGAAAGTTGTTAGTTCTTTTCCTCTCTCTCTCTCTCAATATGTTTATTTTTAAATATTTTTTATATATTTTTTTATATTTTATCTTTACTCGTAAATTTTTGTGTTTTTCCCAAACTAGATTGTCTTGATGTGGGGAAATTATAATGAGGTTTATGTTTCTAGGACGTCGGAAAATTTGCCTTTTACTCTCAGTGGGATACTGAAAACATTCATCAGGTTTCCCTCTTCTCATTGGAAATTAATCATGAAGCGGCAGATGATCGACAGGAAGAAGAGAAAAGAGAAGACAAATAGAGAAAACAAAGGAGATGAGAGGAGAGGAGAGGAGAGGAGAGGAGAGGAGAGGAGGAGAGGAGAGGAGAGGGAGGGGAGGGAGGAGAGGAGAGGAGAGGAGAGAGAGGAGAGGAGAGGAGAGGAGAGGAGAGGAGAGGAGAGGGGAGGGGAGGAGAGGAGAGAGAG
>NC_088397.1:2917814-2932814 GCF_034236695.1 Oncorhynchus nerka
AGAGAACAGGAAGAGAAAACCATTCAACTAGAGAACAGGAAGAGAAAACCATTCAACTAGAGAACAGGAAGAGAAAACCATTCAACTAGAGAACAGGATTCAACTAGAGAACAGGAAGAGAAAACCATTCAACTAGAGAACAGGAAGAGAAAACCATTCAACTAGAGAACAGGAAGAGAAAACCATTCAAGGACAGGAAGAGAAAACCATTCAACTAGAGAACAGGAAGAGAAAACCATTCAACTAGAGAACAGGAAGAGAAAACCATTCAACTAGAGAACAGGAAGAGAAAACCATTCAACTAGAGAACAGGAAGAGAAAACCATTCAACTAGAGAACAGGAAGAGAAAACCATTCAACTAGAGAACAGGAAGAGAAAACCATTCAACTAGAGAACAGGAAGAGAAAACCATTCAACTAGAGAACAGGAAGAGAAAACCATTCAACTAGAGAACAGGAAGAGAAAACCATTCAACTAGAGAACAGGACAGGAGGAGAAAACCATTCAACTAGAGAACAGGACAGGAGGAGAAAACCATTCAACTAGAGAACAGGAAGAGAAAACCATTCAACTAGAGAACAGGAAGAGAAAACCATTCAACTAGAGAACAGGAAGAGAAAACCATTCAACTAGAGGACAGGACAGGAGGAGAAAACCATTCAACTAGAGAACAGGACAGGAGAGAAAACATTCAACTAGAGGAAGAGGAGAAAACCATTCAACTAGAGAACAGGAAGAGAAAACCATTCAACTAGAGAACAGGAAGAGAAAACCATTCAACTAGAGAACAGGAAGAGAAAACCATTCAACTAGAGAACAGGAAGAGAAAACCATTCAACTAGAGAACAGGACAGGAGGAGAAAACCATTCAACTAGAGAACAGGACAGGAGGAGGAAACCATTCAACTAGAGAACAGGACAGGAGGAGAAAACCATTCAACTAGAGAACAGGACAGGAGGAGAAAACCATTCAACTAGAGAACAGGAAGAGAAAACCATTCAACTAGAGAACAGGACAGGAGGAGAAAACCATTCAACTAGAGAACAGGACAGGAGGAGAAAACCATTCAACTAGAGAACAGGAAGAGAAAACCATTCAACTAGAGAACAGGAAGAGAAAACCATTCAACTAGAGAACAGGAAGAGAAAACCATTCAACTAGAGAACAGGACAGGAGGAGAAAACCACTCAACTAGAGAACAGGAGGAGAAAACCATTCAACTAGAGGACAGGAAGAGAAAACCATTCAACTAGAGAACAGGAAGAGAAAACCATTCAACTAGAGAACAGGAGGAGAAAACCATTCAACTAGAGAACAGGAAGAGAAAACCATTCAACTAGAGAACAGGAGGAGAAAACCATTCAACTAGAGAACAGGAAGAGAAAACCATTCAACTAGAGGACAGGAGGAGAAAACCACTCAACTAGAGAACAGGAAGAGAAAACCATTCAACTAGAGGACAGGAGGAGAAAACCATTCAACTAGAGGACAGGAGGAGAAAACCATTCAACTAGAGAACAGGAAGAGAAAACCATTCAACTAGAGAACAGGACAGGAAGAGAAAACCATTCAACTAGAGAACAGGAGGAGAAAACCATTCAACTAGAGAACAGGACAGGAAGAGAAAACCATTCAACTAGAGAACAGGACAGGAAGAGAAAACCATTCAACTAGAGGACAGGAAGAGAAAACCATTCAACTAGAGAACAGGACAGGAGGAGGAAACCATTCAACTAGAGAACAGGACAGGAAGAGAAAACCATTCAACTAGAGGACAGGAAGAGAAAACCATTCAACTAGAGAACAGGAAGAGAAAACCATTCAACTAGAGGACAGGAGGAGAAAACCATTCAACTAGAGAACAGGAGGAGAAAACCATTCAACTAGAGAACAGGACAGGAGGAGAAAACCATTCAACTAGAGAACAGGACAGGAAGAGGAAACCATTCAACTAGAGAACAGGAAGAGAAAACCATTCAACTAGAGAACAGGAAGAGAAAACCATTCAACTAGAGAACAGGAAGAGAAAACCATTCAACTAGAGAACAGGAAGAGAAAACCATTCAACTAGAGAACAGGAAGAGAAAACCATTCAACTAGAGAACAGGAAGAGAAAACCATTCAACTAGAGAACAGGACAGGAGGAGAAAACCATTCAACTAGAGAACAGGAAGAGAAAACCATTCAACTAGAGAACAGGAAGAGAAAACCATTCAACTAGAGAACAGGAAGAGAAAACCATTCAACTAGAGGACAGGAAGAGAAAACCATTCAACTAGAGAACAGGACAGGAGGAGAAAACCATTCAACTAGAGAACAGGAAGAGAAAACCATTCAACTAGAGAACAGGAAGAGAAAACCATTCAACTAGAGAACAGGAAGAGAAAACCATTCAACTAGAGAACAGGAGGAGAAAACCATTCAACTAGAGAACAGGACAGGAAGAGAAAACCATTCAACTAGAGAACAGGAGGAGAAAACCACTCAACTAGAGAACAGGAGGAGAAAACCATTCAACTAGAGAACAGGAGGAGAAAACCATTCAACTAGAGAACAGGAGGAGAAAACCATTCAACTAGAGAACAGGAGGAGAAAACCATTCAACTAGAGGACAGGAAGAGAAAACCATTCAACTAGAGGACAGGAAGAGAAAACCATTCAACTAGAGAACAGGAAGAGAAAACCATTCAACTAGAGGACAGGAGGAGAAAACCATTCAACTAGAGGACAGGAAGAGAAAACCATTCAACTAGAGGACAGGAAGAGAAAACCATTCAACTAGAGAACAGGAAGAGAAAACCATTCAACTAGAGGACAGGAGGAGAAAACCATTCAACTAGAGGACAGGACAGGAAGAGAAAACCATTCAACTAGAGAACAGGAAGAGAAAACCATTCAACTAGAGAACAGGAAGAGAAAACCATTCAACTAGAGAACAGGACAGGAAGAGAAAACCATTCAACTAGAGAACAGGACAGGAGGAGAAAACCATTCAACTAGAGAACAGGACAGGAGGAGAAAACCATTCAACTAGAGAACAGGAGGAGGACACCACTCAACTAGAGAACAGGAGGAGAAAACCATTCAACTAGAGGACAGGAAGAGAAAACCATTCAACTAGAGAACAGGAAGAGAAAACCATTCAACTAGAGAACAGGAGGAGAAAACCATTCAACTAGAGGACAGGAGGAGAAAACCATTCAACTAGAGAACAGGACAGGAGGAGAAAACCATTCAACTAGAGAACAGGAAGAGAAAACCATTCAACTAGAGAACAGGAAGAGAAAACCATTCAACTAGAGAACAGGAAGAGAAAACCATTCAACTAGAGGACAGGAAGAGAAAACCATTCAACTAGAGGACAGGAAGAGAAAACCATTCAACTAGAGGACAGGAGGAGAAAACCATTCAACTAGAGAACAGGAAGAGAAAACCATTCAACTAGAGGACAGGAAGAGAAAACCATTCAACTAGAGAACAGGAAGAGAAAACCATTCAACTAGAGGACAGGAGGAGAAAACCATTCAACTAGAGAACAGGAGGAGAAAACCATTCAACTAGAGGACAGGAGGAGAAAACCATTCAACTAGAGAACAGGAAGAGAAAACCATTCAACTAGAGAACATGAAGAGAAAACCATTCAACTAGAGGACAGGAAGAGAAAACCATTCAACTAGAGAACATGAAGAGAAAACCATTCAACTAGAGAACATGAAGAGAAAACCATTCAACTAGAGAACATGAAGAGAAAACCATTCAACTAGAGAACATGAAGAGAAAACCATTCAACTAGAGACCAGGACAGGAAGAGAAAACCATTCAACTAGAGAACAGGACAGGAAGAGAAAACCATTCAACTAGAGGACAGGACAGGAGGAGAAAACCACTCAACTAGAGAACAGGAAGAGAAAACCATTCAACTAGAGGACAGGAGGAGAAAACCATTCAACTAGAGGACAGGAGGAGAAAACCATTCAACTAGAGAACAGGAAGAGAAAACCATTCAACTAGAGGACAGGAGGAGAAAACCATTCAACTAGAGAACAGGAAGAGAAAACCATTCAACTAGAGAACAGGACAGGAGGAGAAAACCATTCAACTAGAGAACAGGAAGAGAAAACCATTCAACTAGAGAACAGGACAGGAGGAGAAAACCATTCAACTAGAGAACAGGACAGGAGGAGGAAACCATTCAACTAGAGAACAGGAAGAGAAAACCATTCAACTAGAGAACAGGAGGAGAAAACCATTCAACTAGAGAACAGGAAGAGAAAACCATTCAACTAGAGAACAGGAAGAGAAAACCATTCAACTAGAGAACAGGAAGAGAAAACCATTCAACTAGAGAACAGGAAGAGAAAACCATTCAACTAGAGAACAGGAAGGAGAAAACCATTCAACTAGAGAACAGGAAGAGAAAACCATTCAACTAGAGAACAGGAAGAGAAAACCATTCAACTAGAGAACAGGACAGGAGGAGGAAACCATTCAACTAGAGAACAGGAAGAGAAAACCATTCAACTAGAGAACAGGAGGAGAAAACCATTCAACTAGAGAACAGGAAGAGAAAACCATTCAACTAGAGGACAGGAAGAGAAAACCATTCAACTAGAGGACAGGAAGAGAAAACCATTCAACACAGGAAGAGAAAACCATTCAACTAGAGAACAGGAAGAGAAAACCATTCAACTAGAGGACAGGAAGAGAAAACCATTCAACTAGAGAACAGGAAGAGAAAACCATTCAACTAGAGAACAGGAAGAGAAAACCATTCAACTAGAGAACAGGACAAGAGAGAAAACCATTCAACTAGAGAACAGGAAGAGAAAACCATTCAACTAGAGAACAGGAAGAGAAAACCATTCAACTAGAGGACAGGAAGAGAAAACCATTCAACTAGAGGACAGGACAGGAGGAGAAAACCATTCAACTAGAGAACAGGAGAGAAAACCATTCAACTAGAGAACAGGAAGAGAAAACCATTCAACTAGAGAACAGGAGGAGAAAACCATTCAACTAGAGAACAGGAAGAGAAAACCATTCAACTAGAGAACAGGAAGAGAGAGAACAGGAAGAGAAAACCATTCAACTAGAGAACAGGAAGAGAAAACCATTCAACAGAGAACAGGAAGAGAAAACCATTCAACTAGAGGACAGGAGAGAAAACCATTCAACTAGAGAACAGGAAGAGAAAACCATTCAACTAGAGAACAGGAAGAGAAAACCATTCAACTAGAGGACAGGAAGAGAAAACCATTCAACTAGAGAACAGGAAGAGAAAACCATTCAACTAGAGAACAGGAAGAGAAAACCATTCAACTAGAGAACAGGAAGAGAAAACCATTCAACTAGAGAACAGGAAGAGAAAACCATTCAACTAGAGAACAGGAAGAGAAAACCATTCAACTAGAGAACAGGAAGAGAAAACCATTCAACTAGAGAACAGGAAGAGAAAACCATTCAACTAGAGAACAGAAAGAGAAAACCATTCAACTAGAGGACAGGAAGAGAAAACCATTCAACTAGAGAACAGGAAGAGAAAACCATTCAACTAGAGAACAGGACAGGAAGAAAACCATTCAACTAGAGAACAGGAGGAGAAAACCATTCAACTAGAGAACAGGAAGAGAAAACCATTCAACTAGAGAACAGGAAGAGGAGAAAACCATTCAACTAGAGAACAGGAGAGAAAACCATTCAACTAGAGAACAGGAAGAGAAAACCATTCAACTAGAGAACAGGACAGGAAGAGAAAACCATTCAACTAGAGAACAGGAAGAGAAAACCATTCAACTAGAGGACAGGAGGAGAAAACCACTCAACTAGAGGACAGGAAGAGAAAACCATTCAACTAGAGGACAGGAAGAGAAAACCATTCAACTAGAGAGGACAGGAAGAGAAAACCATTCAACTAGAGGACAGGAAGAGAAAACCATTCAACTAGAGAACAGGAAGAGAAAACCATTCAACTAGAGAACAGGAAGAGAAAACCATTCAACTAGAGAACAGGAGGAGAAAACCATTCAACTAGAGAACAGGAAGAGAAAACCATTCAACTAGAGAACAGGAGAGAAAACCATTCAACTAGAGAACAGGAAGAGAAAACCATTCAACTAGAGGACAGGAAGAGAAAACCATTCAACTAGAGAACAGGAGGAGAAAACCATTCAACTAGAGAACAGGAAGAGAAAACCATTCAACTAGAGGACAGGAAGAGAAAACCATTCAACTAGAGAACAGGAAGAGAAAACCATTCAACTAGAGAACAGGAAGAGAAAACCATTCAACTAGAGAACAGGAAGAGAAAACCATTCAACTAGAGGACAGGACAGGAGAGAAAACCATTCAACTAGAGAACAGAGAAAGGAAGAGAAAACCATTCAACTAGAGAACAGGACAGGAGAGAAAACCATTCAACTAGAGAACAGGAAGAGAAAACCATTCAACTAGAGAACAGGAAGAGAAAACCATTCAACTAGAGAACAGGACAGGAGGAGAAAACCATTCAACTAGAGGACAGGAAGAGAAAACCATTCAACTAGAGAACAGGAGAAAACCATTCAACTAGAGGACAGGAAGAGAAAACCATTCAACTAGAGGACAGGAAGAGAAAACCATTCAACTAGAGAACAGGAAGAGAAAACCATTCAACTAGAGAACAGGAAGAGAAAACCATTCAACTAGAGAACAGGACAGGAGGAGAAAACCATTCAACTAGAGAACAGGAAGAGAAAACCATTCAACTAGAGAACAGGAGGAGAAAACCATTCAACTAGAGAACAGGAAGAGAAAACCATTCAACTAGAGAACAGGAAGAGAAAACCATTCAACTAGAGGACAGGACAGGAGAGAAAACCATTCAACTAGAGGACAGGAAGAGAAAACCATTCAACTAGAGAACAGGAAGAGAAAACCATTCAACTAGAGAACAGGACAGGAAGAGAAAACCATTCAACTAGAGAACAGGAAGAGAAAACCATTCAACTAGAGAACAGGAAGAGAAAACCATTCAACTAGAGAACAGGACAGGAGGAGAAAACCATTCAACTAGAGGACAGGAAGAGAAAACCATTCAACTAGAGAACAGGAAGAGAAAACCATTCAACTAGAGGACAGGAAGAGAAAACCATTCAACTAGAGGACAGGACAGGAGGAGAAAACCATTCAACTAGAGAACAGGAAGAGAAAACCATTCAACTAGAGAACAGGAAGAGAAAACCATTCAACTAGAGGACAGGACAGGAGGAGAAAACCATTCAACTAGAGAACAGGAAGAGAAAACCATTCAACTAGAGAACAGGAAGAGAAAACCATTCAACTAGAGAACAGGAAGAGAAAACCATTCAACTAGAGAACAGGAAGAGAAAACCATTCAACTAGAGAACAGGAAGAGAAAACCATTCAACTAGAGGACAGGAGGAGAAAACCATTCAACTAGAGAACAGGAAGAGAAAACCATTCAACTAGAGAACAGGAAGAGAAAACCATTCAACTAGAGGACAGGAGGAGAAAACCATTCAACTAGAGAACAGGAAGAGAAAACCATTCAACTAGAGAACAGGACAGGAGGAGAAAACCATTCAACTAGAGAACAGGAAGAGAAAACCATTCAACTAGAGAACAGGACAGGAGGAGAAAACCATTCAACTAGAGAACAGGACAGGAGGAGGAAACCATTCAACTAGAGAACAGGAAGAGAAAACCATTCAACTAGAGAACAGGAGGAGAAAACCATTCAACTAGAGAACAGGAAGAGAAAACCATTCAACTAGAGGACAGGAAGAGAAAACCATTCAACTAGAGGACAGGAAGAGAAAACCATTCAACTAGAGAACAGGAAGAGAAAACCATTCAACTAGAGAACAGGACAGGAGGAGAAAACCATTCAACTAGAGAACAGGAAGAGAAAACCATTCAACTAGAGAACAGGAAGAGAAAACCATTCAACTAGAGAACAGGACAGGAGGAGAAAACCATTCAACTAGAGAACAGGAAGAGAAAACCATTCAACTAGAGAACAGGAGGAGAAAACCATTCAACTAGAGAACAGGAAGAGAAAACCATTCAACTAGAGAACAGGAAGAGAAAACCATTCAACTAGAGGACAGGACAGGAGGAGAAAACCATTCAACTAGAGGACAGGAAGAGAAAACCATTCAACTAGAGAACAGGAAGAGAAAACCATTCAACTAGAGAACAGGACAGGAAGAGAAAACCATTCAACTAGAGAACAGGAAGAGAAAACCATTCAACTAGAGAACAGGAAGAGAAAACCATTCAACTAGAGAACAGGACTAGAGAGAAAACCATTCAACTAGAGGACAGGAAGAGAAAACCATTCAACTAGAGAACAGGAAGAGAAAACCATTCAACTAGAGGACAGGAAGAGAAAACCATTCAACTAGAGACAGGACAGGAGGAGAAAACCATTCAACTAGAGAACAGGAAGAGAAAACCATTCAACTAGAGAACAGGAAGAGAAAACCATTCAACTAGAGGACAGGAGGAGAGAAAACCATTCAACTAGAGAACAGGAAGAGAAAACCATTCAACTAGAGAACAGGAAGAGAAAACCATTCAACTAGAGAACAGGAAGAGAAAACCATTCAACTAGAGAACAGGAAGAGAAAACCATTCAACTAGAGAACAGGAAGAGAAAACCATTCAACTAGAGGACAGGAGGAGAAAACCATTCAACTAGAGAACAGGAAGAGAAAACCATTCAACTAGAGAACAGGAAGAGAAAACCATTCAACTAGAGGACAGGAAGAGAAAACCATTCAACTAGAGAACAGGAAGAGAAAACCATTCAACTAGAGAACAGGAAGAGAAAACCATTCAACTAGAGGACAGGAAGAGAAAACCATTCAACTAGAGAACAGGAAGAGAAAACCATTCAACTAGAGAACAGGAAGAGAAAACCATTCAACTAGAGAACAGGAAGAGAAAACCATTCAACTAGAGAACAGGAAGAGAAACCATTCAACTAGAGAACAGGAAGAGAAAACCATTCAACTAGAGGACAGGAAGAGAAAACCATTCAACTAGAGAACAGGAAGAGAAAACCATTCAACTAGAGAACAGGACAGGAGGAGAAAACCATTCAACTAGAGAACAGGAGGAGAAAACCATTCAACTAGAGAACAGGAAGAGAAAACCATTCAACTAGAGAACAGGACCGGAGGAGAAAACCATTCAACTAGAGAACAGGAAGAGAAAACCATTCAACTAGAGAACAGGAAGAGAAAACCATTCAACTAGAGAACAGGACAGGAGGAGAAAACCATTCAACTAGAGAACAGGAAGAGAAAACCATTCAACTAGAGGACAGGAAGAGAAAACCATTCAACTAGAGGACAGGAGGAGAAAACCATTCAACTAGAGGACAGGAAGAGAAAACCATTCAACTAGAGGACAGGAAGAGAAAACCATTCAACTAGAGAACAGGAAGAGAAAACCATTCAACTAGAGAACAGGAAGAGAAAACCATTCAACTAGAGAACAGGAAGAGAAAACCATTCAACTAGAGAACAGGAGGAGAAAACCATTCAACTAGAGAACAGGAAGAGAAAACCATTCAACTAGAGAACAGGAAGAGAAAACCATTCAACTAGAGAACAGGAAGAGAAAACCATTCAACTAGAGGACAGGAAGAGAAAACCATTCAACTAGAGAACAGGAAGAGAAAACCATTCAACTAGAGAACAGGAAGAGAAAACCATTCAACTAGAGAACAGGAAGAGAAAACCATTCAACTAGAGAACAGGAGGAGAAAACCATTCAACTAGAGAACAGGAAGAGAAAACCATTCAACTAGAGAACAGGAAGAGAAAACCATTCAACTAGAGGACAGGACAGGAGGAGAAAACCATTCAACTAGAGGACAGGAAGAGAAAACCATTCAACTAGAGAACAGGAAGAGAAAACCATTCAACTAGAGAACAGGACAGGAAGAGAAAACCATTCAACTAGAGAACAGGAAGAGAAAACCATTCAACTAGAGAACAGGAAGAGAAAACCATTCAACTAGAGAACAGGACAGGAGGAGAAAACCATTCAACTAGAGGACAGGAAGAGAAAACCATTCAACTAGAGAACAGGAAGAGAAAACCATTCAACTAGAGGACAGGAAGAGAAAACCATTCAACTAGAGGACAGGACAGGAGGAGAAAACCATTCAACTAGAGAACAGGAAGAGAAAACCATTCAACTAGAGAACAGGAAGAGAAAACCATTCAACTAGAGGACAGGACAGGAGGAGAAAACCATTCAACTAGAGAACAGGAAGAGAAAACCATTCAACTAGAGAACAGGAAGAGAAAACCATTCAACTAGAGAACAGGAAGAGAAAACCATTCAACTAGAGAACAGGAAGAGAAAACCATTCAACTAGAGAACAGGAAGAGAAAACCATTCAACTAGAGGACAGGAGGAGAAAACCATTCAACTAGAGAACAGGAAGAGAAAACCATTCAACTAGAGAACAGGAAGAGAAAACCATTCAACTAGAGGACAGGAGGAGAAAACCATTCAACTAGAGAACAGGAAGAGAAAACCATTCAACTAGAGAACAGGAAGAGAAAACCATTCAACTAGAGGACAGGAAGAGAAAACCATTCAACTAGAGAACAGGAAGAGAAAACCATTCAACTAGAGAACAGGAAGAGAAAACCATTCAACTAGAGAACAGGAAGAGAAAACCATTCAACTAGAGAACAGGAAGAGAAAACCATTCAACTAGAGAACAGGAAGAGAAAACCATTCAACTAGAGGACAGGAAGAGAAAACCATTCAACTAGAGAACAGGAAGAGAAAACCATTCAACTAGAGAACAGGACAGGAGGAGAAAACCATTCAACTAGAGAACAGGAGGAGAAAACCATTCAACTAGAGAACAGGAAGAGAAAACCATTCAACTAGAGAACAGGACAGGAGGAGAAAACCATTCAACTAGAGAACAGGAGGAGAAAACCACTCAACTAGAGAACAGGAAGAGAAAACCATTCAACTAGAGAACAGGACAGGAGGAGAAAACCATTCAACTAGAGAACAGGAAGAGAAAACCATTCAACTAGAGGACAGGAAGAGAAAACCATTCAACTAGAGGACAGGAGGAGAAAACCATTCAACTAGAGGACAGGAAGAGAAAACCATTCAACTAGAGGACAGGAAGAGAAAACCATTCAACTAGAGAACAGGAAGAGAAAACCATTCAACTAGAGAACAGGAAGAGAAAACCATTCAACTAGAGAACAGGAAGAGAAAACCATTCAACTAGAGAACAGGAGGAGAAAACCATTCAACTAGAGAACAGGAAGAGAAAACCATTCAACTAGAGAACAGGAAGAGAAAACCATTCAACTAGAGAACAGGAAGAGAAAACCATTCAACTAGAGGACAGGAAGAGAAAACCATTCAACTAGAGAACAGGAAGAGAAAACCATTCAACTAGAGAACAGGAAGAGAAAACCATTCAACTAGAGGACAGGAAGAGAAAACCATTCAACTAGAGAACAGGAGGAGAAAACCATTCAACTAGAGAACAGGAAGAGAAAACCATTCAACTAGAGGACAGGAAGAGAAAACCATTCAACTAGAGGACAGGAAGAGAAAACCATTCAACTAGAGAACAGGAGGAGAAAACCATTCAACTAGAGGACAGGAAGAGAAAACCATTCAACTAGAGGACAGGAAGAGAAAACCATTCAACTAGAGAACAGGAAGAGAAAACCATTCAACTAGAGAACAGGAGGAGAAAACCATTCAACTAGAGAACAGGAGGAGAAAACCATTCAACTAGAGAACAGGACAGGAAGAGAAAACCATTCAACTAGAGAACAGGACAGGAAGAGAAAACCATTCAACTAGAGAACAGGACAGGAGGAGGAAACCATTCAACTAGAGAACAGGACAGGAGGAGAAAACCATTCAACTAGAGAACAGGAAGAGAAAACCATTCAACTAGAGAACAGGACAGGAGGAGAAAACCACTCAACTAGAGAACAGGAGGAGAAAACCATTCAACTAGAGAACAGGAAGAGAAAACCATTCAACTAGAGGACAGGAAGAGAAAACCATTCAACTAGAGAACAGGAAGAGAAAACCATTCAACTAGAGAACAGGAGGAGAAAACCATTCAACTAGAGGACAGGAGGAGAAAACCATTCAACTAGAGAACAGGAGGAGAAAACCATTCAACTAGAGGACAGGAGGAGAAAACCATTCAACTAGAGAACAGGACAGGAAGAGGAAACCATTCAACTAGAGAACAGGACAGGAAGAGGAAACCATTCAACTAGAGAACAGGACAGGAAGAGAAAACCATTCAACTAGAGGACAGGAAGAGAAAACCATTCAACTAGAGAACAGGAAGAGAAAACCATTCAACTAGAGGACAGGAGGAGAAAACCATTCAACTAGAGAACAGGAAGAGAAAACCATTCAACTAGAGAACAGGAAGAGAAAACCATTCAACTAGAGAACAGGAAGAGAAAACCATTCAACTAGAGAACAGGACAGGAGGAGAAAACCATTCAACTAGAGAACAGGAAGAGAAAACCATTCAACTAGAGAACAGGAGGAGAAAACCATTCAACTAGAGAACAGGAAGAGAAAACCATTCAACTAGAGAACAGGAAGAGAAAACCATTCAACTAGAGGACAGGAAGAGAAAACCATTCAACTAGAGAACAGGAAGAGAAAACCATTCAACTAGAGGACAGGAAGAGAAAACCATTCAACTAGAGAACAGGAAGAGAAAACCATTCAACTAGAGAACAGGAAGAGAAAACCATTCAACTAGAGAACAGGAAGAGAAAACCATTCAACTAGAGAACAGGACAGGAGGAGAAAACCATTCAACTAGAGAACAGGAAGAGAAAACCATTCAACTAGAGAACAGGAAGAGAAAACCATTCAACTAGAGAACAGGAAGAGAAAACCATTCAACTAGAGGACAGGACAGGAGGAGAAAACCATTCAACTAGAGAACAGGACAGGAGGAGAAAACCATTCAACTAGAGGACAGGAGGAGAAAACCATTCAACTAGAGAACAGGAAGAGAAAACCATTCAACTAGAGAACAGGAAGAGAAAACCATTCAACTAGAGAACAGGAAGAGAAAACCATTCAACTAGAGAACAGGAAGAGAAAACCATTCAACTAGAGAACAGGAAGAGAAAACCATTCAAC
This sequence comes from Oncorhynchus nerka, assembly GCF_034236695.1. Lineage (NCBI taxonomy): Eukaryota > Metazoa > Chordata > Actinopteri > Salmoniformes > Salmonidae > Oncorhynchus > Oncorhynchus nerka. The sequence goes on from NC_088397.1 coordinate 2,931,008, forward strand.
TAGAGAACAGGAAGAGAAAACCATTCAACTAGAGAACAGGAAGAGAAAACCATTCAACTAGAGGACAGGAAGAGAAAACCATTCAACTAGAGAACAGGAAGAGAAAACCATTCAACTAGAGAACAGGAAGAGAAAACCATTCAACTAGAGAACAGGAAGAGAAAACCATTCAACTAGAGGACAGGAGGAGAAAACCATTCAACTAGAGAACAGGAAGAGAAAACCATTCAACTAGAGAACAGGAAGAGAAAACCATTCAACTAGAGAACAGGAAGAGAAAACCATTCAACTAGAGAACAGGAAGAGAAAACCATTCAACTAGAGAACAGGAGGAGAAAACCATTCAACTAGAGAACAGGAGGAGAAAACCATTCAACTAGAGAACAGGAGGAGAAAACCATTCAACTAGAGAACAGGACAGGAGGAGAAAACCATTCAACTAGAGAACAGGAGGAGAAAACCATTCAACTAGAGAACAGGAAGAGAAAACCATTCAACTAGAGAACAGGACAGGAAGAGAAAACCATTCAACTAGAGGACAGGAGGAGAAAACCACTCAACTAGAGGACAGGAAGAGAAAACCATTCAACTAGAGAACAGGAAGAGAAAACCATTCAACTAGAGGACAGGAAGAGAAAACCATTCAACTAGAGGACAGGAAGAGAAAACCATTCAACTAGAGGACAGGAAGAGAAAACCATTCAACTAGAGAACAGGAAGAGAAAACCATTCAACTAGAGAACAGGAAGAGAAAACCATTCAACTAGAGAACAGGAGGAGAAAACCATTCAACTAGAGAACAGGAAGAGAAAACCATTCAACTAGAGGACAGGAAGAGAAAACCATTCAACTAGAGAACAGGAAGAGAAAACCATTCAACTAGAGAACAGGAAGAGAAAACCATTCAACTAGAGGACAGGAGGAGAAAACCATTCAACTAGAGAACAGGAAGAGAAAACCATTCAACTAGAGAACAGGAGGAGAAAACCATTCAACTAGAGAACAGGAAGAGAAAACCATTCAACTAGAGGACAGGAAGAGAAAACCATTCAACTAGAGAACAGGAAGAGAAAACCATTCAACTAGAGAACAGGAAGAGAAAACCATTCAACTAGAGAACAGGACAGGAGGAGAAAACCAATCAACTAGAGAACAGGACAGGAGGAGAAAACCATTCAACTAGAGAACAGGACAGGAGGAGAAAACCATTCAACTAGAGAACAGGAGGAGAAAACCATTCAACTAGAGAACAGGAGGAGAAAACCATTCAACTAGAGAACAGGAAGAGAAACCATTCAACTAGAGACCAGGACAGGAGGAGAAAACCACTCAACTAGAGAACAGGAAGAGAAAACCATTCAACTAGAGAACAGGACAGGAAGAGAAAACCATTCAACTAGAGAACAGGACAGGAAGAGAAAACCATTCAACTAGAGAACAGGACAGGAGGAGAAAACCATTCAACTAGAGAACAGGAAGAGAAAACCATTCAACTAGAGAACAGGAAGAGAAAACCATTCAACTAGAGAACAGGACAGGAAGAGAAAACCATTCAACTAGAGAACAGGACAGGAAGAGAAAACCATTCAACTAGAGAACAGGACAGGAAGAGAAAACCATTCAACTAGAGAACAGGACAGGAGGAGAAAACCATTCAACTAGAGGACAGGAAGAGAAAACCATTCAACTAGAGAACAGAACAGGAGGAGAAAACCATTCAACTAGAGAACAGGAAGAGAAAACCATTCAACTAGAGGACAGGAGGAGAAAACCATTCAACTAGAGGACAGGAGGAGAAAACCATTCA